>NC_086160.1:62596581-62900660 GCF_035149785.1 Candoia aspera
TATTCTCTAGAAATTGTAAACATCAGATTTAAGAGCACAACTCTATTGCTGACAAGGACAATGAGTAGTTCAGATGAACAATCCTTTACTCCAGAAAGCAAGATTAATTGGGCCCTTGCATATTTATTATAGCCTTTGCAACAGCTGAATGGTGTATGCTGACTTTGAGTTACTGCAAATGAAACGTAAGTTCTTTTTACTGTTCCTTTACAATTGTGTAAGACATACCCTTAAATATATCCTCTATAAATGATGGCTTACTATAGACCAATAATTTTTCCCCTTTAACTCATTTAGGTGATATCTTTCTTCTCTCCTGACACCAGTTCACTGTCTTGTTCGCACATATTTTTATTCATTCCCAAACCTATATGGAATTTCAATGGGCTGAATTTAGCTTTTTCTTTCCTTTTATTTGGAAGAAAGTATCAGTGCCACCTGTGTTTCCATAAGCAATATTCTGTTTTAAGGTTATGTCAGGTCATCCAGAAACCTGAATCAAAATGCTACAGTAAATATATATATATATATGTCCAGATCATAGTGTATAATTAAATTAAAATTAATACTGCTCTCAGATTGAAAAAGTGCTTTCAGTAGTTCCTGAACCACATTTTCTTGATACACCGTTTTTCCCCTAGACTATTAGACATTTTGGAAATGGATAAGTATAAAGTCATTACTACTGATGTCACACTTGTAGACCCAAAAATGATGCACCAATGTTATTTAATATTTAGGGCCCTGCATAGCTTCAAAGGGGTGCTGTACTTTGACGACACTTCAAGTAAGGTGAAGTGCTTTGAAGCTCCTTTGAAAACCCATGCAGCTACTCCACTTCTAAAGCTTCTTCACTCCTTTGGTTCACAGCACTGCAGGGTGCTCTTCCTTTGCTTCCAGTTGTAGGAAAGGCTTCCATGCAGGTGCTTGGCATGCTGGGGGACATCCATGAGACAATGCAAAGTGCCTTGAGAAAGCCAACCCTGTCATCACTGCATTTGACCTCTGCATCTCAAATAAATATTCTTGTTCAGGATGCCTCTTTTCGCCTTATTAAAATTGTTCTGGCAATGCTTGCTGCTTGTATTCACACACTGGCAGCAAGGCAAAACTTAATCATTAAATCACGGATGGGCAACTTTTTAGCAATTTGGGATTGTATTTCCCTTTTAGCACTGTTTGTGTGACCAAGAGCCACAAGGAGCAGGATGGGCGAGAGCTGATCATTGTCAGGGAGTTCTGTTTGGAGGGAGATTATTTTAAGTTAAATTTTACTTTATTTATTTTTCTTGTACAAATGAAAACAACAACTCAATTTTCATGTGGAATTCCTGGCGACTACAAAGAATAGGTTTGGGGTCTGGATATAGCCTAGAGATCTTGCCCACAGCTGCTGTAGATCCAGAAACTTTAAAACATGGCACCAGTGCAAATGGAAGCAGGTTAATTATCCTTAAAACTGGTTCACACAATGTGCTAATCTATAGTTTCTAAATCCTAATTGATTTAATGAAACACAACTTACCTAACCCCATACTGCAAAATAAGTTTTAAGAGTCAGGACTTTCTGCCCTGCTTGTTTGGTAGAAGATACTGCCATATTGTTATATTGGCTACTCTGTGTCATAGTAGTGAGATCAAGATGAACTTATTAAACATTCAGATGGAAATGGGGAAAAGCAACAATCAGATTTCACTTTTATATACTTTTTATATCTTTAGTCTGTTGCCCAGTCTTCTAAAAATGCTATTACTCAACTGTAAGGTTTTACTTCCTTCACTAAATGAGCAAATATTTACCTTGCCCTTGGCTAAAAATTGACTATTTCTTTCCTGAAAGGCATGCATGTAACTTTAGTTTTATCTAAATTGTTGGAACAATAAATCTGATCCTTCTGAAAGTGAAATATATATTTCTTCCAATATTCCAATATTGCATGAAGTTAAATGATTAACACAAAGGTCTCTGGATGCTCACTTCCGATTTGAAGTTGAAGGTAAAGAAAAACAAACAAACAAAAAACCCTCTATTTTATTATGCCTGAGAGTATATCTTCAGTGGGGGAAATAATATTTTGAAATTGTAACTGGTTATTTGTAGAAAATAACCACAAAGGCTTCTTTCTTTTTCTGTGTATCATATAATGAATAAAATATTTGGGGCCAATTATAAAAGTGATAGTTGCTTATATAAATAACATCTTTTTCTTTCAACATGTTAGCAGTAGCTGCAACAGCATGAGATCTGCCTCTTCGATCATTCCTGGTTATATCTGATTTTACATTATGCTTCATCTTAGCCAAAATGCTGAGAAGCAGTATCCTTGGTATTTGGCTGTAATAAAATAATCCAGCTAGCTAGCTAGCTTTTACATATTTTCCCCTACTTCACCTTCTCAACTTAAATCACACACTGGGGCTGAAAGGCTGGTTCAGACATCTTTGCTTGTAAAATCCCCATATCATATGTAAATCTTGATTGTGTAGGCTTCAGATGTTCAGTGCCAAAATGTGGACCAGGAGGAGAATGTAAAGCAGGACCTCATGAGATGACCACAGTCGCTGGCTATGACCATACTGCTCCTTTTACATGATTGTAATTACACAACGAAAGAATGGCTGGAAAGTTTAGGCTCACACTTTGAAACAAAATACAATTCTTGTTTTAAAGAGCAAAGCTGTGATTTATCAATGTACATATTCCAAATTTAGCAAAGTCATAAGAGGAAGTTTGTCTCCAAAAACCAAGCACAACATATTTCAAAGGAAGAGGTTATGATCACATCTCTTGTACATTATAGAGCAGCTGAGATGCACAAGCTGGTACCAAAGGTTCCCATCCAGCCCACAACATCTGGAGTCTGGCCCTCAAGAATATCTAAAAGATGCTTCGGTATTATAGTTTTTAAGTTGAGAGACAGAGAAAATCATTAAATACATTATTGGAGGATGATCTTCAGAACTAGAATTTTTACTAGGTATAAATGAAGAAATTATATTTAGTTTTTATTCCACTCTCACATATTTTTCCAGTGCAATCCCACATTGGCCTGGAAAAGAATGTGCCTACCTGCTTTATAGCAAAGCTTGGAGGAGAATTTGATCATCCTAGACTGGCAAAACTTTTGAAGGAAGCAAAATAATTCCTAATTTATCAAAACATCTTTAGTGAATAATCATGATCTAGGACCTATATGAGAGCCAGTTTGGTGTAGTGGTTAAGGCACCAGGACAGAAACCAGGAAACTGAGTTCTAGTCTTGCCTTAGGCACAAAGCCAGCTGGGTGACCTTGGGCCAGTCACTTTCTCTCAGCGCTAGAAAGGAAGCAATGGCAAACCACTTTTGAAAAACCTTGCCAAGAAAACTGCAAGGACTTTTCCAAGAAATCTCTGAGAATTGGACATGATTGAACATATTTTTTTTAAAGGACCTATATGGAATATATGTGCAGATGGTTACCAAAATGTGATGGTGAGACTGCCATCATTCAGTGTTTGAAACCAGAGGGGGAAAAAAATCTTCACAAAACAGCAGATGTAAAACAATCTGAAAATAGTGGTCCCCTCAATTTTGCATTAGGTAATGTTCTAATGCAGATTTGAAATTTCTGCAGAAAGTATAACAAAGCTGGTAGTGAGTTATCTTAGGGTGAAGGGATCCATTTATTCCTAGCATGGAGTTTTTCCATGCTTGTTTGTTGGCTTCCAGATCATGTCACTATAATATGTATCATGTTGCTTTGTGGATACCTGTCTGCCGGTCTTCCAACAACTGCCATCTTCCTATGAACTTCAGTTTCACTCAAAGGTACTACTTCAGGGAAAAGGAAACCACTTAGCCTGAGAAATGCTTGCCAAATGTTTTATTGCAAAGCACTATTATTGTTTACATCCTCCCTCCTAAACTAATAACCTTATCTCATTTATCTTTCCCTCATGGCTACATTTTTCAGGGACAAATCACTCCCATATGATGCTACCAACAAATATGATAATATATTAAACAGTTTTCTATAAAGCAACCATATCTAGGTGTAGAACATTCTCATTCATAAATGTTCCTGGGAAAAAAGGTGGGATGTATTGTTCATTCAAGACAGTAAATTTCCTTGATTTATGGATGGGGTCCTGTGCCTAAGATATGTAATAAAATACATGAAAAGTATAATACACTTTGTTCCACAGCCATTTGTATATTCCCTTTTCAGTAACTGGAAGTGCACTTAGCAATGGCATTTTACTAATGAGAAAAGGTTTTGAAACCACATTATGGTTGAGGCTTCACAATCCAGTTTTCTGTCTGAGAAACACCTTTATTTCCATACAAAATAAAAGATAAAAGAAAAGACTGGCATGGTGTGTCATAAACTAAATGAAAAATAGAAGTTATTACTCAGGCTGAGTAAGTATTAAACACTATTCACTACTCCCAAATATCAACCTGATAAAAAGTAGGCATTTGGTAGTTGGTACTACATCCTTGGCTTATTTTTTTCTGTAATTTTCTTTAATTTAACATAATGTTAAGTAGTATTGTGCATAGCTGTAACAGAAAATAATTCCTTCCTTTTCTGCATTTGTAGAAATTTATAAAGTTGTGCATTATAAAGGTTAGTAAAGGTAAAGGTTTCCCTTGACATTAAGTCCAGTCATGTCCGACTCTAGGGGGCGGTGCTCATCTCTGTTTCAAAGCCGAAGAGCCGGTGTTTGTCCGTAGACACTTCTGTGGTCATGTGGCCAGCATGACAGTCACAGAACACCGTTACCTGCCCGCCGAAGCGGTACCTATTAATTTACTCACATTGGCATGTTTTCGAACTGCTAGGTTGGCAGGAGCTGGGACTAGCAACAGGATCTCACCCCATCATGCGGATTCGAACCACCGACCTTCCGATCGGCAAGCTCAGCAGCTCAGCGGTTTAACCCGCAGTGCCACCGCATCCCTATAAAGGTTATATGCTGAAAATTATGTGCAATTAAAAATTATGGAATTAATTATAATATTCCTCACAAAATCATCTCACAAACATTATAGAAAGACACAGGATGTAAGATCCACTATAGTAAAAAGAAGTATAAAGCCTATCTTTTTATTAATGCTGAATTTATATTTTAAAATATATGGGCAAAGGAGTTATAAGAACCATGTCTTCCTGAATGAACTTAGCGAAATATGGCATCATTGCAAAGGGGAACAGAAATGCCATTTCAAAAAGTTGACCCAATCACTCTATGAACAGCTAAATGTTCAAGGAGCTGTTAGTAGGCCTTTCAGCAAATACCACAATTTAATTACTGTTTTTCTTTTGTTGTTTTTGCAGGTCATGGACTTCTCACTCAAAAGCCTCTGAATATAGTGTGATGGTAAAATAAGCAGTGTTTTTCTACCTGAAAAGTCTGTAATGGGAAGATGGTAAGTTTAATGCAAGCTTTGCTATTGCTACATGTAAAAGAAGTAAGACTGCTTTTATTTATTTGCTTTCTTGTAATGCCCACTATCTCATCAATGGTGAGAAAAACAATGATTCTAGAATCACAATTAAAAATAATTTTCCCCATATTAAACAATGTCTTAAACATCATAGACCTACCCTGATAGATGAAGATAAAGGTATTCTTCCACAGCCTGTGATTCCTAGTAGCAGGAATCCTCAGAATTCTAATTTATAAGCATATTAATTCAAGATAGAAAGAAACTAAGTCTCCTTTCCCTTCTTGTTATCTCTCCTTTCTTGTTTTATCCCCAGTAGGCATGCTGATCAAGTTGTGAGAGTTTTCAAAATAAGTATACATTTGAAATGTCTTCTCCTTGGAATTTGACTTGATTTGGAGACTTGCCTTTTAAACTAAACATTTGCCATTCACTACATATAAATAATTGGAAATTGGCTATGGCATGGAAGCAGCAAAGAGGCCCTGCCATTAGAAGTAATCCTTTCTTTGTCAGAGAAAACTCTGAAGTCATAAAAGAATTCAGAAGAGAAACTGGAGGAAGAAATTAAAATGTGAAAAAGTATAAACATTATTATGCAGAGAAATTCAGTATGCTCTGAATAGAAAGACTGTAGGATTCTGCCTCATTGGAAAGAACAACTGGACTGTGAAATGGTTCTGCTAATAAAACAACCTTTAAAAAAGGAAGGGTTAAGTAACGTACTCTTTAAATTATCAAGTGAGAGAAATACTAAATTATCACCACTGAAAGTGTGGGTGGGGTATAGAATCTCCTAATAATTGAAATGTGACCCAATTCAATATAAATACTAAATAACAAGAAAATTAAAATTTTCAGAACTGTAATGTAGAAACAGATCTGGTAGATCAAAAGATAATGCAAATCTTTAAAGTTGCAGAAAAAATGACATGCTATCACTTATTTCTCTTGAAGACAATACTACCTGAATACCATGATGGGCCAACTCCCTATTTAGGTTCAAAAAAGCTAAACATTTCTCCCCACCTAAAAATAACTAGAGTGAAACCACAATTTTACATTCTGTATGGGGGAAAGAGGTCGTAGATCCAAAAGTCCATTAAATCCAACTGATGTGATTATGTTATTTGCATCAATAATGGACAAGATCAGTTGTTTTTGTCATTGTCCAAGCCCATCCAAGTTTACATGGTTGTTACTGTGGAGTTAAAATGAAGGAAGACTCCTATGTAAGCTGTTCTGAACTCCTTGGTAAAAAACCAACATAAATATAACAAATAAATAAGAAAACAATTCTTTTCTAATTCAGGTCTAATTTGAGCCTCAGAAAACCACTCCATTTGATAATGCTTCCAGGATATTTACAGCTCTATTTCTCTCTCCCTGAAATGCAATTTTTAAAAAAGCCATAGCAAACACAAAGACTTTGGCTGGCAGACTTACATCTTTCAGTAGATGACTAAGCCAATCCACTTCTTATTGACCTAAGCCCTGTTTGGGCATTCATCTGAAAGTGGGCACTGCTCAAAATTGGGAGAGAATAGGCCCAGGCACACAGTCCCTGTAAATTATCTAAGTTGCCCTGTCATGCCTTCACACATTCAGCAGGAGTTCTGCAAGGGAGTTCTACTTGTGGTCACTTGAATGCAAGTATATCTGTCTGTGTGATCCAGGAACCAAATAAAACATGGTGCTGTTCCAATTGCATTAAGTACAATGCAAGTACCACTCCCCTTCTGACTTCCTTCCTGAATAAATGTGGGTTAGAAAGAGGCAGTGGTAATGTTACATACATGCCCCATTCTCTCCCTGCTGAGTTCTTCATATGTTCATACGAATGTCTGAACAGAACTATGTTTGCTAGGGAGCCAAGAGCCAATATTGCCTCCTTCTCAAAACAGAAATTATATGTACTGATAATAAAACTGAATGAGTGGCTCCAAAGAGACACCCAAAACTTCAAAAGCTCATGTTTACACAATGTAATTTACTCAGTTCTTTCCCAATGTGTGCCAGAGTGGTTTATATAGGATTATCTAATTTTATTCTTACATCAGCCTTGTGAGGTGAATTAAGATGCATCAGAAATTGTTCTTCTCTAGTTGAAAGCAAAGCAAGGAAGAATCATAAGTGGAGCGCAATGAAGACATTTTGTAATCAACAAGACTATGGTTCTTCTTAGTTAAAATTAGAAGCCTGCTTAGGGACTAGAAGATATTACACATTCTTCTGTAGTCTGTTGAAGTAGAAAGGCTTTTTGATTATACAGCTGTCTCCTGGCAATTACTACCTCTGGCCAATGGAACTCCACAGGTTAAAGATTGGTAGCTCTCAGTTTGCTAGGTCAAGACACTGCACAAGCTGTATGAGATAACTGGCAATTTATTTATTTTATTTTATTTTATTTATCATATTTTTATCACAAAGGTGAGGACCCTGGGTGGTTCACAATAAAAATGATTTAAAATTCAATAAAATTCATAAATAATACCAGTAATCAATAAATCTTCAGCAAAGGATCGTTACCTTGTCGTGGTGCTGGAGCTTGAGCACCTCAATGATGCCATGAGCTAAACCGTGAAGGGCCACCCAAGACGGGAAGGTCATGACAGAGAGGTCAGACTAAATGCGATCCCTGGGGAAGGTAATGGCAACCCACCTCAGTATTCTTGCCGTGAAAACTAAATGGATCAGTACAACCAGAGGTATGTCGGTATACCATCGGAAGATGAGACCCCCAGGTCGGAAGATGGTCAAAATGCTACTGGGGAGGAACAGAGGATGAGCTCAACTAGCCCCAGACGTGATGACGCAGCTAGCTCAAAGCCGAAAGGACGGCTAGCGGCCGACGGTGCTGGTGGTGAACGGCGAATCCGATGTTCTAAGGATCAACACACCATCGGAACCTGGAATGTAAGATCTATGAGCCAGGGCAAATTGGATGTGGTTATTGGTGAGATGTCAAGATTAAAGATAGACATTCTGGGCGTCAGTGAACTGAAATGGACTGGAATGGGCCACTTCACATCAAATGACCACCAGATCTACTACTGCGGACAAGAGGACCACAGAAGAAATGGAGTAGCCTTCATAATTAATAGTAAAGTGGCTAAAGCAGTGCTTGGATACAACCCAAAAAATGATAGAATGAAATCAATTCGAATTCAGGGCAAGCCATCTAACATCACAGTGATCCAAATATACGCCCCAACCACAAATGCTGAAGAAGCTGAAGTAGAGCAGTTCTATGAGGATCTGCAGCACCTACTGGACAACACGCCTAAAAGAGATGTTATTTTCATCACAGGAGACTGGAATGCTAAGGTGGGCAGTCAAATGACACCTCGAATTACAGGTAAGTATGGCCTGGGAGAACAAAACGAAGCAGGACACAGGCTGATAGAATTTTGCCAAGACAATTCACTCTGCATAACAAACACTCTCTTCCAACAACCTAAGAGACGGCTTTATACATGGACTTCACCAGATGGACAACACCGAAATCAGATTGATTACATCCTTTGCAGCCAAAGGTGGCGGACATCTGTACAGTCGGTAAAAACAAGGCCTGGAGCTGACTGTAGTTCAGATCACGAACTTCTTCTTGCACAATTTAGGATCAGACTCAAGAGATTAGGGAAGACCCACAGATCAGCTAGATATGAGCTCACTAATATTCCTAAGGAATATGCAGTGGAGGTGAAGAATAGATTTAAGGGACTGGACTTAGTAGATAGGGTCCCGGAAGAACTCTGGACAGAAGTTGGCAGCATTGTTCAGGAGGCGGCAACAAAATACATCCCAAAGAAAGAGAAAACCAAGAAGGCAAAATGGCTGTCTGCTGAGACACTAGAAGTAGCCCAAGAAAGAAGGAAAGCAAAAGGCAACAGTGATAGGGGGAGATATGCCCAATTAAATGCAAAATTCCAGAGGTTAGCCAGAAGAGATAAGGAATTATTTTTAAACAAGCAATGTGCGGAAGTGGAAGAAGACAATAGAATAGGAAGGACAAGAGACCTCTTCCAGAAAATTAGAAACATTGGAGGTAAATTCCAGGCAAAAATGGGCATGATCAAAAACAAAGATGGCAAGGACCTAACAGAAGAAGAAGAGATCAAGAAAAGGTGGCAAGAATATACAGAAAACCTGTATAGGAAGGATAACAATATCGGGGATAGCTTTGACAGTGTGGTCGGTGAGCTAGAGCCAGACATCCTGAAGAGTGAGGTTGAGTGGGCCTTAAGAAGCATTGCTAATAACAAGGCAACAGGAGACGACGGCATCCCAGCTGAACTGTTCAAAATCTTGCAAGATGATGCTGTCAAGGTAATGCATGCTATATGCCAGCAAATCTGGAAAACACAAGAATGGCCATCAGACTGGAAAAAATCAACTTATATCCCCATACCAAAAAAGGGAAACACTAAAGAATGTTCAAACTATCGAACAGTGGCACTCATTTCACATGCCAGTAAGGTAATGCTCAAGATCCTGCAAGGTAGACTTCAGCAGTTCATGGAGCAAGAATTGCCAGACGTACAAGCTGGGTTTAGAAAAGGCAGAGGAACTAGAGACCAAATTGCCAATATCCGCTGGATAATGGAAAAAGCCAGGGAGTTTCAGAAAAACATCTATTTCTGTTTTATTGACTATTCTAAAGCCTTTGACTGTGTGGACCATAACAAATTGTGGCAAGTTCTTAGTGGTATGGGGATACCAAGTCATCTTGTCTGCCTCCTGAAGAATCTGTATAACGACCAAGTAGCAACAGTAAGAACAGACCACGGAACAACAGACTGGTTTAAGATTGGGAAAGGAGTACGGCAGGGCTGTATACTCTCACCCTACCTATTCAACTTGTATGCAGAACACATCATGCGACAAGCTGGCCTTGAGGAATCCAAGGCTGGAGTTAAAATCTCTGGAAGAAACATTAACAATCTCAGATATGCAGATGATACCACTTTGATGGCTGAAAGTGAAGAGGAACTGAGGAGCCTTATGATGAAGGTGAAAGAAGAAAGTGCAAAAGCTGGTTTGCAGCTAAACCTCAAAAAAACCAAGATTATGGCAACCAGCTTGATTGATAACTGGCAAATAGAGGGAGAAAATGTAGAAGCAGTGAAAGACTTTGTATTCCTAGGTGCAAAGATTACTGCAGATGCTGACTGCAGTCAGGAAATCAGAAGACGCTTAATCCTTGGAAGAAGAGCAATGACCAATCTTGATAAAATAGTTAAGAGCAGAGACATCACACTGACAACAAAGGCCCGCATAGTTAAAGCAATGGTGTTCCCTGTAGTAACATATGGCTGCGAGAGCTGGACCATAAGGAAGGCTGAGCGAAGGAAGATCGATGCTTTTGAACTGTGGTGTTGGAGGAAAATTCTGAGAGTGCCTTGGACTGCAAGAAGATCCAACCAGTCCATCCTCCAGGAAATAAAGCCAGACTGCTCACTTGAGGGAATGATATTAAAGGCAAAACTGAAATACTTTGGCCACATAATGAGAAGACAGGACACCCTGGAGAAGATGCTGATGCTAGGGAGAGTGGAAGGCAAAAGGAAGAGGGGCCGACCAAGGGCAAGATGGATGGATGATATTCTAGAGGTGACAGACTCGTCCCTGGGGGAGCTGGGGGTGTTGACGACCGACAGGAAGCTCTGGCGTGGGCTGGTCCATGAAGTCACGAAGAGTCGGAAGCGACTAAACGAATAAACAACAACAATCAATAAATATATAAAATAGAGTCAAAGCCAAGTAACGGCAGATCTAATTTAGCCATAAGCTGGTAACGCTGGTCCCAGGCAGGACTAGGGAACCAACCAGCCCCAAGATGGCTTTTCCTCTCCCCACTCCAAGCATGGTGGCAAAACCAGGTCTTCAGTTTTTTTCTGAAGTCCAAGAGAGAGGGAGCTAGCCTCACTTCTGGGGGAAGAACGTTCCAAAGGGTGGGTGCTGCTGCAGAGAAGTCCTGCCTCCTGGACCCCACCAGATGGAATTCTCTTACAGACGGGGTCCATAGCATTATTATTTCATGATAAAAGTAGGAATTTGAACTCCAGACTAAATTATATCTAATTTCATTGTATAGTTCTGGCTTTGAATGAAAAGAAATATATAAATCCTGACCCCCGTTTCTTAAGCTCAACATTTTATCCAGTTTACTATGCTTGTTTTCTCTTTTTAGGGAGTTAGAAGCATAAATAGGAATTTGCTTATAGTCCTGAAAGGTGAAGATGGCACAGGTTTGTGAAAATAGGAACAGATTTGTCTGATAAACCTGAATTCATTGTAGATTATGTAAGAAGTTCAGGGGAAGGGAAGGGAAAGCATAAGATACATATCTGGAATGTTACAACAGTTTAATTGCAAGCATCATCAAAGGTGATTGCAGATAATGAGGATATTAAATGCTTTCTATAGACAAAAAGACTCTATTTTTAGTAATAATGAAGAGAAATAACAAGTGACTTTACTAATATAATCCCTTTTATTTCTATCTGAACTTTGTATTCCTCACATATAAATGACCTGGAAAACAGATATAATTACCAGATACAGCAAAGCAAAGAAATCAGTTCTTGAAATGAACACAATAATTTCCTCAGACAGCAGAGTTAACAAATGGATGGAAAGTCTCTTTCTGAGTGGCATGATGTACAGCACATTGGCCTTCATATGAAAAACAGGGGGAAAAAAAACAGCTGAAATTACAAATATGTAAAGGATGATAAGAATGAAACTGAGTAATGGAGCAGAGTGCTAAAGTTCTCAACCAAGAGGTGAACCAAGGAAGCTTCTACTACAGTTGCAGTACCAGAAACAGCAAATAATATTCAAATTATTCCACTTGGTGGAGTGAAGGTTGTATGGGTCAAGTTTAAGTTAAATACATTTTATACCTTCTCCTAAAGTTGCTACAGAAGCAGCAAACCTCTTCAGTCATTCTTCTAAATACAGTATCCCAAAACACAGTTGTCTTTTCATAACAACTCCGCTTTTGACGGCCTGTGGCCAGCTGTTGCTAAACTGACTACTTTGATAGTATGTTTCCATGTAGCTTCCTGTTGGCTCACTTAGGGATTTGGGATAAGCTACACAAAAGAAACTAAATTCAAGAAAACTAAGAAAGTAGTTTTTCACATATTTGGATTTTTTAAAAAGTTCAGGTGTATGATTTTGTTATCTCCATTCTGAACCTGGATTTTTCTACAAGTGCAAAACTTTAGCTCCTAGAATTCCAAGTTAACCTGTCTGAAGATCATATTATCAACTAAAACCTTATTAAAGGTCATACTGGCTGGGAATTTTACTTCCAGCTGTTTAGACAGTAGCAGATTAGAAGAAGGATTACACAAGGAGAATCGTTTCCCCCCTAAAGATAAAAAGAGATACAGTGGAAAACAAAAACAACATTTTTTTCAAGAATACAAAGGACCTTAGATGTTTCTTTTGATTATGATAATTATAGGAAAAATAGCATGTACCAAACTAATATTTTTATCCTAAAAAGTCATTTATGTAGCTTTTTTATTGACAACAAAAAAATTAAAATGGAACAACATACAACCAGCTCTAATATAAATGTGTGTGAGGATTTTCTGAAATAAAATACAATCAAGAAAATGCCAGGTCAATCAACAACAAGGCCCCCCTCCTCTGTGATTTGATCACAGAGGAAGGGGCAGACCTGGCATGTATCACCAAGACCTGGCTGGGCCCAGAAGGTAGGGTGCCCCTTTAGGAAATGTGCCCGGCCGGGTTTCAGGTGTGGCACCAGCCGAGACAAGGAGGTAGGGGAGGAGGGGTAGCAGTTGTCATCCGAGAGTCTCTAGTGGCCTTCAGGGGCTCTGCTCCACAAGTGGCTGGTTGTGAGACCCTGTTCTTCAAATTTGGTTCCTGGGAACAGCTGGGAGTGTTGCTACTGTACCAGCCTCATTACTGTGTAGCAACCTCCCTGCCTGAGCTGCTGGAGGCTGTCTCCGGGCTGGCAGTGGAGTTCCCCAGACTTATGGTTTTGGGGGACTTCAATCTGCCATCCCTGGGGCATGCCTCGAAGGTAGCTCAGGAGTTCATGGCTACCATGGCAGCCACAGGACTGTCCCAGATTATTCGGGACTGGACTTGAGACAGTGGCCTCACCCCAGACTTGGTTTTCTTGTTGGAGAAATGGCAATGTGGTCTGAGGGGAGAGTTAGATCTGTCCTCATTGTCATGGTCAGATCACACCCTGGTAGCCTTGAGATTCTCTTGTGCTGCCCCCCTCCACAGGGAGGTGGGACCCATTCAATTGGTCCACACTCAGCAACTAATGGACCTGACAGGATTTCAGAAGGAGCTGTGGGTTATCCCCAAGGATCTACTGCATGGTCCAGTGAAGGTCCTGGCTGCAGCCTGGATTAGGGAAGCGGCCGGGGCCTTGGACAGGATCGCGCCCGTGCAGCCTCTCTTGCCCCATTCTACCCAATACTCCCCGTGCTTTACAGAAGAGTTGAGGGTTTTGAACAGAATTAAGAGATGCCTAGAGCACCACTGGAGGAAGACAAATACTGAATCTGACCAAACACAAGCTAGAGCAGCTATTAGGGTCTACCTTGTGGCAATAAGAGTGGCAAAATCTCAATATTTATTTGTTGTAAACCACCCAGAGTCCCCTTTTTGGGGGGGGAGATGGGCGGTGATAGAAATTTGAATAATAAATAAATAAAAATATTTCTCCACTCTTCTTGCATCCGCAGAATGCCACCCAATGGCCCTGTTTAAAATTACTCAATCTCTTTTAGGTAAGGGGGACTCAGTCACTCACCTATAGGGCTGTGTGGAGTTTTCTGAGCATCTGCAGGATAAAATCACTCAGATCTGTTCCAAGTTGGACTCTAAGCATGGGGCACAGTTGGAGGAGATGCCAAGGGAATGTATTTACCCTGTTATCTGGGAACACTCTGATCCTGTTGGACCTGAGGAAGTGGACAGGATCCTCTGGACTATAAATGACACTACATGTCATCTAGACCTGTGCTCCTCCTGGCTGGTGAAGACAGCTCGGGAGGTGATATCTGGTTGGGTCCAGGTGATAGTTAATACATGCTTGAGAGAGGAGGTGGTCCCAGCTGTCTTCAAGGAGGCACTGGTGCACCCCCTCCTCAGGAAACTATCACTGAACAGTACTGTATTGGACAATTTTCATCCTGTCTCCCACCTCCCCTTTCTGGGGAAGGTGCTTGAGAAAGTGGTGGCATTACTACTCCAGAGGATTCTGGAAGAAATGGATTATATACACCCCTTCCAGTCAGGTCTCAGGCCAGGATATGGGACAGAGACTGCATTGGTCACACTTATGGATGATCTCTGGCAGGAGCAGGATGGAGGGAGTGCATCCATCTTGGCTCTTCTTGACCTCTCAGCAGCTTTCGATACCATCAACCATGGTATCCTTTTGAGTCGGCTCAGGGAGTTGAGAGTGGGCAGCGTAGTTTTGCGCTGGTTCACCTCCTTCCTCCAGGGCCAGTCCCAGTTGGTGGTGATGGGGGGGGGAGAGATCTGACCCTCAACATCAACCTATCCTATCCAGTCATGCAGAAAGGGCATGCTACGGACACCGTTGGTAAGGGAATTCCACTTGGCGGCGTCCAGGAGGCGGGCCTTCTCTGCAATGGTGCCTGCCCCTTGGAACATTCTGCCCCTGGAGGTGAGGCAGGCCCCTTTGCTCCTGGCCTTCCGGAAGGAGTTGAAGACCTGGTTCTGCTGCCTTGTCTGGGATGGGAAGGACAATAGCTCTTCCTGGTGGTGGCTGACATCATAGAGTTCTCCCTACCAAATGAAATCTATGCCACGTGGCTTTTATATTTTATATTTATCCTATTTTTATGTTGTATTTTTTGTATTGTATCTTATGCGTTTGATGGTTTTAAATTGTAAATTTTACTGTAAACCACCCAGAGTCCACCTTTTGGGGGGAGATGGGAGGTGATAGAAATTTGAACAATAAATAAATAAATATACATGCACTAGCAGATATATGTGTGAGTGTGCATACGCATGTGTATTATCTTAATCTAACTAATCAAAAACTAATGGCATTTACTAATCAATATTCCAGCTTTATTTATTTTTTTAATCTTTTAATTATTTGTTACATATATTAAACTGTTGTAAAAGTATCTGTTCTGCAAATATAACACATTATTTTGAAATTTGACTGGTTGAAAATTATTGTTAACTTTAAGGCAACTCAGTTTTTATTAATCATAGCAGTTTCTCTGTAGGTAAAGCTTTCTCTAAAATTTTCATCTCTACAAACACAGAAAATGTTTTTGTGAATCACGACCCATTAGAAAATGAAGAGTAGGTAGAATCTAATATTTTGTAGATTTATAAAATATAATTAAAATATTTATAAAAGAACCATACTTAAAATTATGATGGATTTCTGCAAAAGCCATCATTTAATTGCAAGGGAAAATGAAAGTAACAAATGCATTAAGATGCCCTAATCAATTTTACTCACAAAACTGTCAGTAGCCAAAGACACATATAAATTTAGTAAATACAACTTTGGTGCCTTTAGCTAAATCCACAATTAAGCTTAAAAAGTCAAAGCTAAGGATGACATATGACTGCAGTTGATGACCAGCACAAAGGTTGTGCTAATAAACATGAATTGCTGTCAATATGAAATTGCTATGGGAGTTTCTATGAAGTGAGAAAACACAGTAAATGTTTCTTTCAATACCTCTTATTGAGGTGTTAACTCTCAGGCTAATGTACTTTTACAGAGGGTCCAGGAACATGTTCAGAGGAGGGAACTTGAGATGCAACAGGTCCAATTATCCTCAGATCTTAATCTTACCATGGTATTAGTGGAACAGGAAGAAGTTCATCACGATGGATGACCTAAGGCCAGACCTTCCTATTTACCTATGAAAAGGAAAATCCTTTTTATTCTATATCTTCTCAGGAGTTGTAGGACTGCAGCATGAGAATTACTATAGATTTGTATTTAAAAAGTGGACTTTTAAAAAAAAAAATCAGTCCTTTTGCTAATACTTATTTATGTGTTACTATTCCGTGCTATGTATATTTCACAACTTGCTTACGTTCCCTTAATATTTATGGAATTCTTTTCTATGTATGTTAACAGATATTTTTCCTTATGATAATTTATTTTAATATCTTCAGTAATATACCAAGACATAGTCAGAGCATAACAACTTTATCAAGTTCAGCATGTTATCTTGATCAAAGACTAAAGGAATTTTACTCAGAGACAATCTCAGATAAGAGTTTCACAGTCCCATCTGTTTTAAAATGCTGAGCTGCATGAATTAAAAGAACCACCTGACACTACAATATAGATTCTTCTTGAATCCAAGACTGTGGATGCCAGCGTAATTTACCACCTACTGAATGTGGATAGGTTTGAAATTCAGCACAAGAGAATCCAACTAATCAGAAAGAAAACCATCCCTACTTTTACAGAAGTGCCAAAACAATGAACGTTGTTTCCATGACAATGTAACATTGAAACATAATGAGGAAAGATGGCAAAACTATCTTTGAAAATATCTTGGAATCCTATGGGAAAGACAAATTAAAGGAACAGATAAAATATTATTGTGATTTACCACTCTATATTCAAATAAGGGAAAGATGTGGGATTTGTGGCCCTTGAAATGTTGATTCTACTTTCTAGTAGCTACAGCTAGCATGAGAGTAATTAGGAAAATCTGAAGGATGATAGTTTATCTATTCCAGATGTGAGTTTGTATCTAGGTAAATATCCTGAAAGGTAGAATAGAAATGATAACATGATGCCATGACAACATGTGAACCAGCATTATCTCTAGAGATGCTTGTGAATTTTGTTTGAGATGCATTTGAAAGTGAAATGACAATCCTCAAATGAATGTGTGAAACAGAATGCAGTTGTCTATCTGACTGCACATTTCTCCAAATTTTGTATTTGCAGTTTAGGTACTAAAATTTATATTGAAATGCACATGTTATTATAAAATGCATATACAGTACAAAAATTTATTATTATGTCAGTTTGCAACACAATTGCATATTAATTTCTCTTGCTATTTTTTTAAAGAAACAAGATAAAATGGACATGAGGAAGTGAGATGACCTATAGATAGAATGATTTGTCTATCCTAAGTAATTGCTCATGATATGACCATCCCAGAACTAGATGAGTCATCAGAGGATTTTACTGCTAAGTGTGTTCAGACATAAAAAGAAATCAGAAGATGTCAATAATTTTCCAGACTCTTACCCACAGGGATCTCTCATTCATGGGAGTCATAGCATTGGAAAAGTCAGGATTGGTCCCATCCTTTCATTCCAAAACAATATAAAATCATTTGGAATAATAGTAATAGTAATAATCCAGTTCACATGTCTAAGGGTTTCTCCCATTTTCTCCCAATTTTTACTTAGAAGCAAAAGAACTGACAAAACCAAGCTTTACAGTATACCAGGCTTAAATAAAGAATGCACTGTGTTAAAAGTGCATTGACTGTTAGCTAAAACAACATTGGTGCACCATAAAATACAATGGATCCAATCAAACTTCACTTGTTCATCTAATTTAACTGTGCTGCAGTCAGAACTGAGTATGAGCAGACAATCAATATGTACAGGCCAGCTGTTAGTGTAGCACGGACGAACCTCCAGCCAGTCATTTTCATAGGACTCTCTTTTTACTTTTGGAAAACTGTTTACTAGCACCAACCCATCAAAGATCTAACTATAATGATATACTAACACCTGGGAAAGTTTTGCATGTGAAATTTAAATAATAAAAAATGCTTGCTACTATTGCATTTGATAATACTTCCCCACACTAATTAATTATCACTATATCCTCTATGCCAGTGTTCTCTACAGAAAAAAGGCCATCCATATCTGTGTATTATGCAAGATAAACCTATGTAAGGTTACTTCTCCTCCACTTAATGGACTTATTCCTTAATAAATATGATTGAAACTGACAGCCGTCTAAATATATTTATTGTGCAATTAACAGGAAAGACTGAGGTGGTACTAAAAGAAGCAATAGTGCAAAAGGTCAAAATGTGCTTCTAAGGTGATAATAATTCACCAAGGATTTGTACTAAGTAATAGGAGCAATCCCTAGTAAATCGAGAAGCTGGAGAACAGAAAGGAAAGTAGAGCTGGAGAAAGAAAGAAGTTGGGGAAATAGTAAGGCAAGTAGAGATCATTTGGAGTATGATTAAGAGGTCCTATGAATAACTAGTGACTTTATAACTTTCTCATAGTAAGACAATTGTATTTGCCTTTAAGTTGCAAGAAGTTATATCCTATTAATTGCTGAGCCTCACATTCCACTGAATGAGTGTGGCCTACTTTTAGCATAATGTAAACAGGAAGTAGCCTGGAGTATCCATTTTCACAACGTTAAAGTGGCCCTTAACATAATCAATAAAGGTATGCTTTTTATCAGCCCCAAATTACTCTTTCATTTTAAATCCTACGTTTCAAATGCCCATAAAGTCATTCCTGCTGAAATAGAGTTTAGAATCCCATTATTCTCATTTCTATTGCAAGCAACTAGCTCATGTAACTGAATAGTTGTTATTTCCCCCTCTAGGAATATAATATAATTGAAAACAGTGTTTGCATAACCAGCAAAGGGGGGATACTGCTCTTTATCTGTCCTTACTGAGGTTTCATAGGCTCTAGATTTGTGGCCTTGAGAGGTTCAACATTTCTACATTTAATAGTGCTTGCTAAGCATACCAATAAACAGTCCATGATCCTTTAGTACCAATGCACGGTACAAATGAAAAATAATGAAAGGAGAGAACTGGTTTGAGTAACAATTTCCAAAGCTTCAGTCTGGCTTTCTATCAATCTACTGTAAGCTGGGTGAATGCCATAGCTGAACACAACCTGAAATAAATAAAATGGGTTAAAAAAGGGTGTTTGTTGTTTTAAAGTCAACAAGATCACCCCAGGGGCTGGTCAGGCTGAGTTTTTGCTTCCTTTATTACCTAGCAGATGGAGTGGCAAATGTGTGACATATGGCAAAAGCTATCTTAAATGCCAGTTTGTTTAAACAGATTGTCATTTGACCACTGCTAGAAAGGCAATTGAAAACCACAGACTCCTCAGCCTTTACATAATGAATATTTAAAGTATGCAAATATGGAGCATTTCTCACCCTTCAAATGTATTATCAAAAGTTACCTTTGAACGAATATGCATGTAGCTACACTTCAGCACCTGATTAGTTCACAAGCCAGGCTGGAACGCTGGATGAGCACATTGTCAAGTCGCCAATGCCTGAGCTTATAACTTGCTTCTGAACCATGTACTTCCATGTTTCTTATGCGCTAACTGAATACCAAACAAATAGAAATGAAAAAGTAGCACACAACCCTTGCCATACACTTAATAGCTAACAAAAGACTTCGTGGTTTTTGAAAACGAGTACTTTTATTAGAAATGTGTAGAGTTTGGCCTGAGTGTTGCATTGGAATTCTCTCTGGACAGAGAACTTATTTTTGTGAGGTGATAGCAAACAAATCCTTGTTTCAGCATATTGCTGCTCTATCGTATATTAGAGCTATGCTCATTTATTTTTGTGGCCCTGGGTATTTCTAGAATTTACAGGGTAACTGCCCTGCCCTGACAGCGATAAAGCATGCAGCTGCTTAAATATCTGGAAAATCTGGCTACAAACAACCATACTGGGCCAAGCTCTGAGGAGAAATGCATAATTACTGTGTAATAAAATGAGAATTAAGGCAGGCAGAGTAAAGCTATTGATTTAATTACTTTTATCTTGCAATCTTAGCTTGGCACCTCTATTGTCCGTGGTCTCATTTGTGACTTCCTCACCCATCAACTCACACCTTACACCATTCTGTAGAGGCAAAAGATGTGGAGGGTGACTTTATGGCGAACAGCTGGAAGATGGCTTTCTTTTCTCCCACTCATACTGGGTTCATCAGTTCTGTGTGAACAAATGCTATCTGCAACTTTTGCATGTCTAAGACTCTGCACATAAGAGGATCAACACTTTGCGAGCACTTAACTGTATGGTGACAGCAGGTGCATTAGTTCTTCCTACACAAAACTAACAAATGCATGGAAATCAGTCCTCCCTCCCTCCATGCATGCATACTGTGAAAAGAGATGCTGTTGTTCATTTGTTATTTTAATTTAACCAACATAGTATCCAGACCAAAACAAACCAGAAGCCAAAAAAAAGCAACAGAAAAAAAAAGACCCTTGGGAATACAGAATTGTTACTGCATACATAATTGAGGAGAATGCAGAACAATATAGAATCATCAACATTTCACATGTTTTTCCAAAATGATATTGGTGCTGATGAAGGCAATATATCAGAAAAAAAATCTTACCAATATAATTAACAAACGGTGTCTAAATCTGACTAAGGACACAGCCTAAAAACAACTTGGAAGTATATTTGCTGTACCCTCATTGTCAATTTCTATTCTGCCTCAGTAATGAGGCTGGTGTGTGGTGCTGCCCTTACTTTTTAACGTGGGACAAGGTAAGAAAAGCTTCTGTTAAATTCCTCTACTTTTGTTTCGCTGCCCAATGGCCATCACCAGCTGGCAGGGGAAAAAAATCCACTAATCTCTCTCTTTGAGTTGAGGGGCAAGGATGGATAAATGTAAGAAGGTACTAGGAACTACTAGTTTAGCCAATGGTCCTGATTAACAGGTTGCAGGAACAGAGGTGTTCTATATCCATTACTTGTCAGTCAAAGTATTTCTGAGCATAGGTATAACACTCTTATGAAAGACCACTAAATCTATGCTCCAAAATAGCCCAGCCAAGAGATCACTGTCATGGAGGAGAGATGTGGGGAGAGCAACAGCAAGCAAGCTCCATTCTTGATTAATGCAGCAATGCAAAGGCAGTGCTGGTATTAAGCAACCATGTTTGGAGGCACCTGGAAGTATTCATGGAATAGGCCAAGTAGGGCCCCTTAAAATAGGGCCACATGAAAACCAGAAACAGAGAAAAACCCACAATTCAGTGCATGCTTCTACCAGCTGGAAATGGCCAACAGGAGCTTGACAGATCCTTGGGACCCAATGCTTTCATCAAAATGTTAAATGCTGTGTTGCACTATTTCACATTTTGCTCCTTTTGTAGACAATGCAACATCATGATGCACATCTGAATAGGGTGAAACTTGTGTTGCAATGGCATGATGGTGTGTTTGACATTTTCCCCCTTCAACCCTACACCCCATGTATCTAATTAAATCTGCTTAGAATTTAGAAATATGGAGGTCACCCAGAAATACTAGGGCAGCAGGCTTAAAAACAGCAATAACAGAAGACAATGACAAACTAGTTCTGTACTGTGGCCAAGAAACTACACCTATTTGAAGTCATGAAGTCATAACATTCATTCCTGCTTGGAGATTTTAGTCTATCATCACTCCCTCAGATCTGCATACTATCACATGATTGTACAATTGTGAACTATATATATTACTAAGCAGGAAATTTTAAGAACTCCTCACCCTCAGAGAGACTGTGAGATAGGCAATATATCAAGATCAACTTTTCCTAATTTTCAATGTTTGTTTTTATATTTTTATCCTGTTCAAGGTGGCTTACATGGTAGTCACTCTTTATTTTATTCCCACAGCAATTCCTCTGTGGGGTATATTGGGCTGAGAGATTGTGGGTTGTGAATTTCCATGGCTAAGGGTACATGAGAACTTGAATCTCTGCAGTTCTAGGCCACTGTCTTAACCAATATGCCACCTGTTAACAGCACACCTTCCAGAGACACAACTTGGCATGGGAACTATGATACCCCTCTAATCTGGAGAATTCCAGGTTAGGAAAGGATATCTAATTTCCCATGCCAGTACTTTACCTCTGCAAAATCTAATACTGGATCTTGAGAAATTTTGGGAAAAGGTATGAAATCTATTGCTAAGACCTTGGTGAATGGGTTGTGAGCTGAAGGTAATGCTAAAAGAGCCCAAAATGAATATGCTGAGAGATTTATCACCTGAAGTTGCACCCGTGACTATTTCTGTGATTCCCTAAATATATGAGTTCTGCCTAAATCACCATTCACAATATCAAGATGTTAGTGCCATTTTTTCCCCTCTTGGAAACTTTCAGACAAATGTTTTCCAGCTAATAAAAAAACAAAAGTGAATGCTCTTCCATTCATCATAATGGTGCCAGTTAAAGGGTGAGATTCTGAGCATAGGTACTTGAAAGTAAGGTCAATTGAAGTCAGTGCAAATAACTAAAACTAGATTGAGCTTGTATTGCAGCTTATTTGTGAATGTGATGTATCCCTCTGGCTGCATCAGTGATATATTATAATGGTTTCATTTCTGATCAATAAATGATTATGAATGAAATCTACCCACACAACACTGCTTTTAAAAATATACACAAAAGCCAACTGCTTCCCATTTGATAAGTAGAGGTTTGGAGTTTAAGCCACAGTGTGTGTGTGTGTGTGTAGAGTGTATACACACACACACACCTCAAAAGTATAGTGATGGATGGGGTTAAAGAGAAACTATTAATAAGCTCTGTGGGGAGCTTTTAACTGCTGTAGCCTAATGGCCTGCAGTTTGACAGGAGGAAAGTTTCAGCTTTACTAGCAGATGATAGCATTTCTCCTTTGATACACATCTCTTAGTAATGTTAACAGCAGTTACACATTTGCATCAAGCAAAGAGCATAACCTTTGCTCTTGGGATTTCCAAAGGCTAGCATGGTTCTGAGCATTTTTAAAAACCAACTATGTAAAATTCACTCTCAGATGATTCTTGGCTAAGCATAAGGCAAGCTTACAGGATGTCAGTAAGACACACTTTTCTAGGCTGAAGATTGGGGCCGGAATCATTCTTCCAAAGCATCATTAAGCCAGGAATGCAGCCAGCTAACATCAGACTTGCAACTTACAGGGGAATGATGTGTGGCGGTTTTGTTTTGTTTTGTTTTTTGCATATTCTGTTTGCGGGTGGTAGTATCATTACTGGGATGCTTTAGTTAATGTGGCTTCAATTCATCCTTTCTATTAAAGTTTCAAAAGTAATGTGCTAAATCAATGAGATTGATGCCATCTTGATATTATTTCAGAAAATGTAACATGCAAAAAGGAAGGAAGGAAGGAAGGAAGGAAGGAAGGAAGGAAGGAAGGAAGGAAGGAAGGGCAAGAACTTCTAACATAATGCAACTTGTTTTGGTGAGATTCACATTCAGAAATGTAGCCTGAAAAGAAATGCTACTTAGTATTTATAAGTATTCTATATAGTTGGGTAATAATAATTTACAAATCTAAAACTAAATTGACATTTAGATGATAAACCTAGGCTGAGCTAATAAGACTTATTAATGAGATAGGATAAAGCATTTTTTTCCTGATAACTAATTTTGTATATGAAGGGGAGGGTGTGTGTGTGTGTGTGTGAGTGAGTGAGATTGTTATGTGAACCTCTATGTGAAATTGTAAAAATGATATACAAGTTTCTAAGTCATTGTGAAAAGTCTAAGTGAATTTAGGAAGTGAGGACAGGTGGACATTCTACCTACAAATGTCCTTCCCTTTATCAGAGAATACATTCAATGACGGGGGCTGCTGCTCAGTGCCATTGTAAATAAATGACCTATAACACACTTTCCAGTATGTGTGTGCTATAAAATTGTCCTGAATTACATATTTGGAAGACAGGCTAACCATTTAAGACAGAATATGCCACCTTCAAAATGCATTAGACTACAGCACCAATCAGGCCTAGAGAGTGTATCCTAGCTGTAGTTCAGAATGCCAAAATCTACCAGATTAAGGCCCTTTAATAACATTTAAGATAGTTATATTCAGCTTCCAATAGAGAACAAAAAAATCTTATAAAGCAAGCACCAATTGATACAAACAGTAAGAAGAATGAAAAATATTTTTTGAAATCTGAGGGTCAAATAAAATGGTCAAGTTTTTAATTCATTATTTGCTGATTATGTGACAGCTTCAAGTTGCTGTCTTCTTTTAAGCATTTGATTTTAACTTGTTATCTACTACCCAGTTTATTCTTTATTACTTTGGGGATATTATTTCAGTTTCAGGGATTATTCTAATAAATACAGAGTTTAAATAGTGGGAAGAAATTATGGGAAAAAATCTTCTAACTTTGGATACTACAGATTATTCTAATCAGTTTCAATTTGGTTTCAAAACTGTTTATGGAACAGGGGCAGTATGGTTGCTTTGGTGGATTATCTACAGCAGAATTTAGAAAGGGACTATGAACTTCTCAGATATTTTCACTTCCATTAACCAGGGCATCCTTTGAGTCAACTTTTTCAAATGGGTTTAAATACACTATTATCTGTGGTGCCACTTCTTCTTGATAGGAAATTTTGAGATGTTGGAGAGACTTCCATTTGACAGTATAGCTGTTGGCCTGTGGTTTCTTTTAGGCTGACAGTATGGGTGTCCAATTGGAGTCTCTCCTTCCATCCTATTGCACTCCATGTTATCTCCAAACCTATTTAAACATGCATACAAAATGGTTGCTCTTCAGCCCCACTAGACCAGACTACAAAATCAAATCCACAGGAAGGCTAAAACTACTTTTGTTGAGATTGGCTATAATAACAGAATCTTGCAAGTCTGATTGTGCTGTTCCTCTTCCTCCTCCTCCAAATTTGTGAGGCCTCTAATTGAGCTGCTTCTGAACATTATCCCATTGCCCTGGACTTAAAAAATGTTTCAGCCAAGTGTTGGCAAACATCACCTAATCCAAAGTAATGCAGCCAGACTGACTGGAGTCAGTTATAGGGAGCATGTTTCAACAGTTGCACTGGCTGCCAGTTTATTTCTGAACGTAATTCAAAATACTATTTAGTTTATTGAGACAGTTGAAAGATTTATTTATTTGATTTATATAGCTGCCTATCTCACAAATGTGACTCTAGGAGGCTTACAATAAAAACAGATTAAATACCTACAAAAAATGCAATACAGCAACACAAAGCAAAACAACAACAACCAAAACAACAACAACACACATAGCAGCTGAGCATCAAAAAACAACCATCAACATAGCCAGGAGATGGAGTCTGTCACATACCCAAGGCCCCAAGCTCAGGCACAAAAGAAAGTTTTGAGAGCCTTGAAGAAGGCCAAAGGTCTGGGACTAGTCTGATCTCAGAGGGAATTAGGCACCTTGGCAGAAATGGCACCATTTAGAAGGAAATTCCTAATTAGACATGAAGGGCTTTAAAGATGACTACCAGCACCTTGAATTGCACCTGGAAGCACGTGGGAGCCAATGCAACTTGCAGAGCGGTGGTGTCACATGTGCGAATAACCAGCACCATTAACTGCCCACACCACTGCATTCTGTACCAGCTGAAGCTTCTGAATGCTCTTCAAGGGCAGCCCTATGTGGACTACATTGCAATAGTCCAGGGGGGAGGTCATGGTTAAGCAGTATTGTGGCATTCTTCCCATTCCTTCTATTTTTCCCATTAGACTATCTATATCAAACATCTGAATTGATGTAGGGGTAGGAGAAGACCAGCATTTGAGCACATGTCCTTGGACCATGCATATGCACATGGGTTTACTTATGTGGGGTGCCTTGCATCACCATAACCTCCTATTACTGAAACAGTCCAGGAAACAATACAGATATATTGCTTTTTTACAATTTGGATTTTGTCATAGATTCACTAAAAATCTGACTTGAGTTCAGTTTTTGTTTACTTAATAACTATGAAATCCAATAAAAGATTGATCTGAAAGACAAAGGAGAGTTATCATAATAGCCTAAGCAATTCTTTTTGTGTTAAGTAGTACATTCTGTCAAGTGTAGGAGACTACAGTGACCCACTACTGTAGAGATATTGCAAAAAAAAAAAAAAGCACAGTTATGGTTATTCTGCAATCTATATTGTCCACTGGAACAATGTTAACAGTAATGATACTAATTTTGAAACATGCTGTTTTGTGTCATTAGCTTCAAAATGCTATTTATTTCACTGGACCTAGTGTAGCATGGAACATTATATTATAGGTATCTTTTCTTAGCTTCCTGTGACAGATCTGTTACTTGCTGTAGCCAACAATGCAGAGGACAGACTGTATTACTGAGAAGCCAGGAAATATTTTTCCCTGTTCCATCTGGTGAGAGAAAACAATGGGCTGAACTCTGCTTCCTATGAAAAATAATGCAAAACAAAAAATACCATTCACATTGGTACAATCTTACATTTCAGTATTTAAATTTCAACAATTTTATGAACATTGTTTTCTAGCAATGTTTAAATTGCATTTAGAATATGGCAGAAACACATATTCCTTACTTTAAAAATAGTGGGATTTTTTTAAAAAACATGAACTGCAGTCTGAAAAACCACAAATCTCTTTGTTAAACTTCATTATAGACTAGCATAGCATATAGCATAGTCTATTGTCTAACAAATCTCTTTGTTAATATTCCTAAAATCATTAGGTGGCATAAAAAAGTTAAATTAAAATTGTTTCCTTCTCTGCTACATAATCTTGAATGCAAGATTTCAGGTTGCAACTGTAAATGGTGACTTTGGTTACCTGCAAATTAATCTGGAAAGTAGCTTTTAGGAGACTGAATTACTTTGAACTATGAAATTTAGAAAAAATACCTAATGATATTCCTTTAGAAAAAAGAATCTGGGTTTTCTTTCCAAAATTATCTGTGAAAGGCTAGTTATGAGTACTTCCTGTTTTATTGTATACATAACAATGTCAGTTCCTCAAAAAGGGTGCTATTTTCTGAAAGGGCTTTTTGTCTTTCTCCGTGAGCAATTCCAGTTTTAAAAGGCTTGCCTGACAAGTGCTTTTAGTGCTTTGGGAAGGAATGATTTTTTTTTTTTTGTAAAACTCCCAGATCTTAGTCTTCTCCAAAGTACAAATCCTGCTGTTCATTTATACTCAGTTGAAATAAAATTAATAAGGGGAGGAAAAGTAATTTAAAATGATGGGTCAATTTTATTCTTAAATATATTAACTTGTTCAGACTTGTTAGATCTTACTGAAGAAAGGTAGGAGTTTTTATTTAAAATACCAAGTAGGAGAATTATAAGTGGCCAGTTGTGCCAAAACTACTAAGGCCATCTGATTAGAATTTATGAAATAGAATTCCAGGTAATTAACAATTGTACAGCACGGATTGAAGTATGCTGAATAGTATGGCCTAGTTTTACCTGTTATTTTTTAATTGTGGAGTGGGAGTTTCCTAAGTGAGTTTATTGTTTTATTTTATTTATACTAAGTTTCGGAACTGTATTCAATAAGCTTTTCCCTACAGGCAAAATATAAATATAAATGTAATGATGCAGGTGGTGATATTCTGTTTTAAGCACATATGGGCTGTGGATGAGTTTTTGATTGTTCAGATCAGTCTGTAATCAAGATATGCCAAAGAAAGAAGAATTGGTAAGATATACAAAGTTGCCATATATGGAATCAGATTAATGCTTCATCTAGTTCAGCGATGTATTTTTTTGGCTGGTAGTCCTGCTCCAATAGTCTCAAATGGGTCCATTTTCCAGACTTGCCAGGAATTAGACTTGTACTTTTCTGAATGATAAACATGCGTGCTCTTCCTCAGTTCAGGCTCTTAACTGCAGGGTCAAATGCTGTGTTTCTGTCTCCAATGCAAGCGATCCAATGTACTTTAACTGTCAGGACATACATCCCCATTTACCATTGTTGAGGAAATATCCCAAGTGAACCAACCACCAAGCTGGAAGGAGTTAATATGGAGCTCTTTATTCCAATCATCACCATCATCATCATCACCATCATCATCATCATCATCATCAGGCATTTCTTCAGGATGGAAAAAGGCACTTGGGTAGAAACAAGAGCAGAATATGTATGTTTCCAGCATGCATATTCATTTAATTCATATTCATATAATTGCTTATGAATAGCCAAGCAAGGTTACATCAAGACATGCACATATTGTTCACAACACTTACATTCTGTACAGATTTTATCCCTTTGTCTGTTCATAAGGAGTGGTTCTGACCAGATTAGAAATAAGGTGGTCATGCCAGTTAATAGGATTACTTATCAGGAGCTTTATTTAGGGTTATCTAGTTCCTGCTACTATCTGCATAAACTGCTTGCTTCATATTTTTTCTCCTTTTATTAACCAAGATCCCTCTAAACCATGACTATTTTTATTAAATGTTTAAATACTTATTTATGCCCTTGTTATTAACAAACATTTGAAACCAGGGTGTTCTCCAGAGAAGCCAGAATTGTATTAATTATAGGTAAAAGCCAGTGATGATGTAAGCCTTCCCTGATTGGCAAAGTGGAGGAAAGGAAAAGCAGATCATGTCAACAAAAATGCAATAAAGCACCAAACAATAGCAAAAATATATCATAGCAACAATTAATGATATTTAAAATCTTAAAAGAGCAAGTGAATTAGAAAAAAAAAAAACTGCAAGACTTGACATTGAAAGGTTAAGAGTATAGCCTTCAAACTTAACTACATAGGGATGTCCATTCAATTTTCTTGGAGACAGTATGGCAGTGGTTTGTCATTGTTTATTAGCAGTATATTTTTTTACTTCCCAGTCTAGTCTTCAGACTTAAGATTCCTGATAGTTTCCCATCCCATACTAACAAAGCCCAATTCTGCTTAGATTTTGAGCCCAAACAAGGTCAGGCAGTAAAGCCTTCCTAAAAAAAAAAAAAAGATTTTCAACAACTTCCACAAGGCTCTGAATTGAGTTGAGCCTTCCTTGGTAGGGATGCAGAAAAGCTATTGGAAACATTATATTATTAACAACATAAACCCATGCATGGTCAGTCCTATTAAAGCTTACTCCTAATTTGTTTACTGGACTGCAACCAATTGTGAGATGTTAGCCAATCACATTTGGTTGATCCTGTTTCACTTCCTGGCATGGCGCCTAGTATTTTGGTAAAGAAAGGAGGAGAAGACTTAGGCAAGTGGTTACTTAATGCAATTTGTGTACCCATGCTGTTTATTTCATTTATTTATTTTTTCCATTATTGTAGCTTAGGAAAGGCCAAGCATGAAATTGGAGCTGCAAAAGCCAGCCTGAATTTATTGATATGAATCTGTGCTGAGAGCTGAATAGGCGTGCAGCAAAGCAAGAAGGGTAAAGGGGCTGAATAATTCATTGAAGCTTTAAGCAGCAACAAATCCCACTTATAGTGAGGGATGCCTACTTTTCCAGAGTAGATGTGCAGCACACATAGAAAAGAGAAGTGATCCTTCATGAACATGTTAGGAGAACATTGCAATAAACACCATATAGGTCATTTTTCTTGAAAGTAATTCTGGGCAGAAAACACAATAACCCCATCCTTTCGTCAAAAGAGATGGCAATTTTATTTTATTTTATTTAGCATGCTATTTCCAAAGCTGCAAAGGTAATGAAATCTAGAAGGAACCCAGAAGTTGGATTTTTTTAAAAAAACTACAGTATATAATAAATGTGCAGTGGGGAACAAAGGATGGTCATAGAATTGCATAGCTGCAAAAAGCCTGTTAACTAATAGTCTGCCATTAATTATACAGATCATGCCAGTTTAACAACCAGCTAGGAGATATTTTGGTTCAAAAGCATAGTAAAAAATGGGCACATCAGGAAAGGACCTTGAAAGCTGTCAGAAAGCAGAATAGTAAAGTATGCTAATATTCACATAAAGAAGCAAGTTAGGGAAAGCATGCAAAATATAATTATTCCCACTTCTTAATAATAACTCTGCTCTGCATCACATAACCTTCGGTGGATTGGGGACTTAGAATGGTGGAGACAGAAACATTTTGAGCTGCTGCCTAAATGCCTCTCCTATACACTGGGAACTGGGTGTGTGTGTGATTTTTTCCCCACATCCTCTTGGCCTGATGTTGCTTATTTTTGAACTTCATTCCTCTTTTACCAGCTTTTCTTCTCAGACCAATCTGTGTTCTACTCAGTTTCAGAGTTACCCTGATGACAGTCAGACAGAGTCCCAAGTTCCTTTACATATTTTCTTGCCAACTTTTCATTGGGCTGGAAAGAATAGTAAGAGTCCAATTGGATTACACCATTCCTTTCCTGTTGCAAGTCTTAAGCATGTATAGTTTACAGTTGTATGCTCCCAAATTTTAAGGTTTGCCCTGGTATTCACATTCTATGTTTTTTTTTAGATGCTTTGTTGTTTATTCGTTTAGTCGCTTCCGACTCTTCATGACTTCATGGACCAGCCCACGCCAGAGCTTCCTGTCGGTCGTCAACACCCCCAGCTCCCCCAGGGACGAGTCCGTCACCTCTAGAATATCATCCATCCATCTTGCCCTTGGTCGGCCCCTCTTCCTTTTGCCTTCCACTCTCCCTAGCATCAGCATCTTCTCCAGGGTGTCCTGTCTTCTCATTATGTGGCCAAAGTATTTCAGTTTTGCCTTTAATATCATTCCCTCAAGTGAGCAGTCTGGCTTTATTTCCTGGAGGATGGACTGGTTGGATCTTCTTGCAGTCCAAGGCACTCTCAGAATTTTCCTCCAACACCACAGTTCAAAAGCATCGATCTTCCTTCGCTCAGCCTTCCTTATGGTCCAGCTCTCGCAGCCATATGTTACTACAGGGAACACCATTGCTTTAACTATGCGGGCCTTTGTTGTCAGTGTGATGTCTCTGCTCTTAACTATTTTATCAAGATTGGTCATTGCTCTTCTTCCAAGGATTAAGCGTCTTCTGATTTCCTGACTGCAGTCAGCATCTGCAGTAATCTTTGCACCTAGGAATACAAAGTCTTTCACTGCTTCTACATTTTCTCCCTCTATTTGCCAGTTATCAATCAAGCTGGTTGCCATAATCTTGGTTTTTTTGAGGTTTAGCTGCAAACCAGCTTTTGCACTTTCTTCTTTCACCTTCATCATAAGGTTCCTCAGTTCCTCTTCGCTTTCAGCCATCAAAGTGGTATCATCTGCATATCTGAGATTGTTAATGTTTCTTCCAGAGATTTTAACTCCAGCCTTGGATTCCTCAAGGCCAGCTTGTCGCATGATGTGTTCTGCATACAAGTTGAATAGGTAGGGTGAGAGTATACAGCCCTGCCGTACTCCTTTCCCAATCTTAAACCAGTCTGTTGTTCCGTGGTCTGTTCTTACTGTTGCTACTTGGTCGTTATACAGATTCTTCAGGAGGCAGACAAGATGACTTGGTATCCCCATACCACTAAGAACTTGCCACAATTTGTTATGGTCCACACAGTCAAAGGCTTTAGAATAGTCAATAAAACAGAAATAGATGTTTTTCTGAAACTCCCTGGCTTTTTCCATTATCCAGCGGATATTGGCAATTTGGTCTCTAGTTCCTCTGCCTTTTCTAAACCCAGCTTGTACGTCTGGCAATTCTCGCTCCATGAACTGCTGAAGTCTACCTTGCAGGATCTTGAGCATTACCTTACTGGCATGTGAAATGAGTGCCACTGTTCGATAGTTTGAACATTCTTTAGTGTTTCCCTTTTTTGGTATGGGGATATAAGTTGATTTTTTCCAGTCTGATGGCCATTCTTGTGTTTTCCAAATTTGCTGGCATATAGCATGCATTACCTTGACAGCATCATCTTGCAAGATTTTGAACAGTTCAGCTGGGATGCCGTCGTCTCCTGTTGCCTTGTTATTAGCAATGCTTCTTAAGGCCCACTCAACCTCACTCTTCAGGATGTCTGGCTCTAGCTCACCGACCACACTGTCAAAGCTATCCCCGATATTGTTATCCTTCCTATACAGGTTTTCTGTATATTCTTGCCACCTTTTCTTGATCTCTTCTTCTTCTGTTAGGTCCTTGCCATCTTTGTTTTTGATCATGCCCATTTTTGCCTGGAATTTACCTCCAATGTTTCTAATTTTCTGGAAGAGGTCTCTTGTCCTTCCTATTCTATTGTCTTCTTCCACTTCCGCACATTGCTTGTTTAAAAATAATTCCTTATCTCTTCTGGCTAACCTCTGGAATTTTGCATTTAATTGGGCATATCTCCCCCTATCATTGTTGCCTTTTGCTTTCCTTCTTTCTTGGGCTACTTCTAGTGTCTCAGCAGACAGCCATTTTGCCTTCTTGGTTTTCTCTTTCTTTGGGATGTATTTTGTTGCCGCCTCCTGAACAATGCTGCCAACTTCTGTCCAGAGTTCTTCCGGGACCCTATCTACTAAGTCCAGTCCCTTAAATCTATTCTTCACCTCCACTGCATATTCCTTAGGAATATTAGTGAGCTCATATCTAGCTGATCTGTGGGTCTTCCCTAATCTCTTTAGTCTGATCCTAAATTGTGCAAGAAGAAGTTCGTGATCGGAACTACAGTCAGCTCCAGGCCTTGTTTTTACCGACTGTACAGATGTCCGCCACCTTTGGCTGCAAAGGATGTAATCAATCTGATTTCGGTGTTGTCCATCTGGGGAAGTCCATGTATAAAGCCGTCTCTTAGGTTGTTGGAAGAGAGTGTTTGTTATGCAGAGTGAATTGTCTTGGCAAAATTCTATCAGCCTGTGTCCTGCTTCGTTTTGTTCTCCCAGGCCATACTTACCTGTAATTCGAGGTGTCATTTGACTGCCCACCTTAGCATTCCAGTCTCCTGTGATGAAAATAACATCTCTTTTAGGCGTGTTGTCCAGTAGGTGCTGCAGATCCTCATAGAACTGCTCTACTTCAGCTTCTTCAGCATTTGTGGTTGGGGCATATATTTGGATCACTGTGATGTTAGATGGCTTGCCCTGAATTCGAATTGAGATCATGCTATCATTTTTTGGGTTGTATCCAAGCACTGCTTTAGCCACTTTACTATTAATTATGAAGGCTACTCCATTTCTTCTGTGGTCCTCTTGTCCGCAGTAGTAGATCTGGTGGTCATTTGATGTGAAGTGGCCCATTCCAGTCCATTTCAGTTCACTGACGCCCAGAATGTCTATCTTTAATCTTGACATCTCACCAATAACCACATCCAATTTGCCCTGGCTCATAGATCTTACATTCCAGGTTCCGATGGTGTGTTGATCCTTAGAACATCGGATTCGCCGTTCACCACCAGCACCGTCGGCCGCTAGCCGTCCTTTCGGCTTTGAGCTAGCTGCGTCATCACGTCTGGGGCTAGTTGAGCTCATCCTCTGTTCCTCCCCAGTAGCATTTTGACCATCTTCCGACCTGGGGGTCTCATCTTCCGATGGTATACCGACATATCTCTGGTTGTACTGATCCATTTAGTTTTCACGGCAAGAATACTGAGGTGGGTTGCCATTACCTTCCCCAGGGATCGCATTTAGTCTGACCTCTCTGTCATGACCTTCCCGTCTTGGGTGGCCCTTCACGGTTTAGCTCATGGCATCATTGAGGTGCTCAAGCTCCAGCACCACGACAAAGTAACGATCCTTTGCTGAAGTTTAGATGCTTGGAAAGAGTTATTTGTTTTAACCTTGGATTGTTCTGAAACAACTAAATTTTTGTTTTATTGAATTGGTTTCCTTCATCTTAGAACAGGATAATAATACCTAATATCTCTTTTTTAAAATAATTTTTATTAAAGGTTTTAATAATAGTAAAAGGTAATACAAAATAAGATTAAGAGAAAAAAGAAAAAAGAAAAATAAAGAGAAAAAAAGTATAAAGAAAAAAACAAAGTGCAGAAAATAGAAAATAGAAAATAAAAAGAGGGAGGGAAGGAAGGAAGATCCCTCCCTAAGGAAGTGACTTCTGATCTTCTTTACAGCCGTTACAAATAGACTGAATATCATGTGGATAGATATACCTGACCTCTTAGTCCCACACTTTTACCACCAATATCCTTGTTACAAACTTGAATATTCCCTCAAGAAGCTTTATTTTCCAGATAAGCATAAAATTCAGCTTTATAAATGGCAGAAAATAGGCATGTTTTCTCTGAATTAAAAAGAAGACAATACAAAGGAGAATCAAGGGCAAACTGATGATGAAAAAGAAACATAATTTGAACAGATGGTGTGCACAATATGTTTCAAAGTAGCCTTTTGGGGTCAAAAAAGTCTTAATCCATTTTATTCCACAATAACAGCTAAAGCTGAAAATGTAAAGAATTTTCATTATATAGGTTTAGAAATATAGAAATGTAATGCACATCAGAAAAATAAGAGAGTGGTGGGGTTTTTTTATTTCTTTGAATTGATATAAGAATTCAACAATATTCATCAGTTCTTTTAAAAATCAGTTAGAATAAATGGGCTTTTAAAGAAATTGAAAGTATAAAGCAGTTGACAGATCTTTCCATGTAGATAGAAGGTTGAGATCTTTAAAATGTCTTGGGTATTCAGTAACCTTTGCAATGTTGAATTAACATTGTCTAATTCAACATTTGATAGGCTTGTCATCTTTATATCTACAAGATAGAACATAGCCTTCACCATGCTGGGAGTAGCAGGATTTATCTATTTGACTTTGTCAATGGATAAAAAAAATCATTTTTGTTCTATTTAGCATCTTATTAAAAAGCACAAAAAATCATCAGGAATAGCATGGAAAAAGAGTTTTGTGTCAACTGAGCACCTAAAAATACAGCAATATAAGTATAAAATTAATGAATACCATTAATTTTATCAGAAGGATGAATTCTTAGTATAAGTTACCAGTATACATAGATATGTTCATGATCATGGGGAGTGGGGAAATGTAAAGAGAGAAGACATAGAAAAGTGAGCTGCAGAAAATATAGACACTGCTTTTAAGAAAGGAAAAAGAATATGTAGAAAATGACATGGAGAGCCAAACTTCTACAATGTCTAAGTCTTGGATCAGTAACACATTCAGGTTCTTCTCACAGTATGTCTCCACCCCTCACCCCCAATATTCTGCTCTGCTGCTTGGTCATGGTGGGTGAGGGGGTATTCTTGGGAGGGATGAGTGTATAAAGTAAATATTCCCAGCAGGGTCACCCAAGGCATGAAGGTCATCCCAGCTGCCCAGCTAAACCAAGCAGGCACCTATATTGGGCAGCAGTGATACAAGGAAGATGCTAGAGGCAGATGATCACTTTAGGGACAGTGGCAAAGACATCAATTCACACTGTGCAGGAGAATACAATGGCAATCACCCCTGTATTTTTACCAAGAAAACCACATGGATAGAAAATATAAAATGACATACAATACAGTGCCCCTCAGGCTGGATAGCACTCAACATGTTACTGAAGAAGAACTGAGGATCTTTCAGAGTACTAATGGTGTTTATGATGTGGTTAGATTAAAGCTTTAAGGATGTCTAGTTGCTGATGTTGCCATATAGGAAAAAAAGCTCTGAAGCTACAAAAACACCGTTATAGTGGGAGCATGGAATGTAAGAAGCATGAACCTAGGAAAGCTCAACACAGTGAGAGATGAAATCAAATAACTACAAATTGATACCTTAGGCATCAGCAAATTGAGATGGACTGGGTTTGGACACTTTCAATCAGAAGATCACAATGATTATTACTCAGGACATGAAAATTAAAGAAGGAATGGCCTTGCTTTTATAGTTAGGAAAAGTATGGCAAGAACAGTACTTGGCTACAGTGCAAACAATGACCAAATAATATCAATTAGACTTTGCAGACAACCCTTTAATATTAAAATCATTCAAGTTTATGCTCCAACCACTGATAACAGAAAAAAGAGAATGTTGATAAGTTCAATGATCAATTTGAAATTGACAGAACATGCAAACAAGATGTGCTGCTTGTGATTGAGATTGAATTCTAAAGTTGGAAACACTAAAGAGGGAACTGTAGTTGAATTGTATGGCTTAGGAAACTGAAATGAAACAGAAGACCAACCTATAAATTTCTACCACTCCAATGACTTTTTCATAGTTCACATTCCAATATTTGATTTTTTTCCCCCTCTTTTTAAAGTGTAACAACTGGGAGATGGAGAAAATGGAAAAGATGGCATGCAGGGGAGATAGTGATGGCTTAAGGTTCTACCATCCTCTCATCTACTCAATAGGCCTCTTCCAATGCTAGGGGTGGAGTTGAAGGAGATGAAGATGATGCCATTTAGACAATAAGAGAGATTCCTTGGCTTCTGGTTGAAGCAGGTGATAGGACTGACAGCAACATTAGGAACTTTTTATTTCTGAACTTGGCTGGCAGACGTAAAAGCTGGTGTTAGAGGTTGAGTGGGTCAAAATAAGTTTATATACACTGGCATATATATGGAGTTATGCATTCCCAAAACTAGGCATTTTAGAACATCAGTCTCAGCTTATGGGGAGAACTTCAGCATTTTAAGTAGCGAAATAGCATTGTAAGAAGGCGTGCATTTAAGAGAACAAAACCAATATTTTGCGAATGACCAAATACCCATAGTAGCCACTTCCTCAGAAAAATCATCTGTCTCTTGAGCACAAAATGATTTCCTATCACTTAACTAAGTCTGCAGGTCCCTGTTCAAATTCTATTTTTTTGTCGAACTCATCTGATTTTAATTTTACTTTCTGTGAAATTTTGTTTGAGTATTACAAATGGTGCCTCATGTTAAAAAGATATTGAATTCTGAGCACTTTAAATTGCTTTGCCTTTGGCATGCTTTTTTAAAGAAACATCAGATTTTCTGGATCTTTCTCCCATCTTAATGTCATTTTTTAATTTGAGACTTACTCAGAGAGAGCTTTTCTGCTCATCCACTGTCAATATCTTAATGAGTTGCTGAAACTTTATTTTGCTGTCATGTTTTCGAGAATGATAAAGTTCCTGTGTCAATGTCAAGTAAGAAAAACGATGGAAAAGATCATGAAATAAAGATCCTCAATACAGTTTTACAGAATGGATATGCTGACAGATAAGGTAGTGCTTAATGCAGAACATGCTTAATTTAGTTTTTGCTGCATATGAATCCTGAATGTTTGTTATTATGCAGCAAATATCTCCTAGCTAGTGAGTTGCAGGCAACAGTATGTTATCCTTCAAGGTAGACTCTAAATTAAAGAACGTAGTTTGTACAGAAGAGTTTGAACACGTTGGAGTAGAATTAGGTTTTGATGTTTCATTTGTGGTATACTGGACAGAATATGCCCAAACTGACCCATACTGTCCTTAGTATTAGCAGGGAATGATGCATGTGAAGTAGGAATAAGGCTGATAATCAGAAACATACCATTCAATATTCCTTAGAAATTGTTATGTGGAAGCCTTCATTGACCAAAGCCATGATGGCCCATTTGATCCTGCTGATGATAACTGGTTGCTAATTTTTTATTGGCTTTATGGGCTTCTTCATGAATGGCATTATTATAGATCCTGGTGCTGAACCTGTGCACTCACTGCAGGTACCTGAACGTTGTGACTCTTGCACATCTTGTACTTGGAGGCTACCTTGTAACATGAGTTGCCAGCCCCATGCATTTGGAGCAATCAAGTTTTTATTAGGATACAAAAGAACTTTAAGTCCATTATGGTCATGTGTAGGATGGCCAGAGGAATGAGCACTGTAGTCAGACTTCTGTGCTTCAGGACTGGAGGAAGAGGGACAAAGGGAGTGGATTGATTTTATTAAATGAGGAAAGTGTAGGTGCTTAAGGGAAGTGTTGTGATTCCACTGAAAACAAGAATGGGGGAAGGAAAGAGAAGAAGCATTTTGTTGGGAATTGCTTGTTGGAACTGGTTGTTTCCTAATTCAGTTGGCACCCCTGGTGACACAGTAAATGTTTATGGGCTTATCATTGTTTATGGACTACCATGGCATAAGGAAGGTTGTAGGTTAGAATGCAAGAGTAAAAGGTAAAGGGCATGAATAAATAATGAAAAAAAGAGAAAGAAAATAGATAAGGCATGCATCTGTGAAACAAAAAGAAAGAAAAAACATGTAACAGATCTGAATGAAAGTAATCTAAACTTATGCAGTAGAATTGACAAATGCATGCAGACAAGTGAAAGTTTAGATATGAATATGAATGACAGGGCTAAAATGCATGTGAAATAGTATGAGCTTGTATCATCTAGATTGTTATGGGTTAATATGAAAGCAGGAATCCATTGGTTGGTGAGTTCTATACTATGCTTCAATGAGCCATGATAATGGAAGAAGCAAGGATCAGTTTTGGCAAAAATTGTGCAACTTTGTGAATGAATGCTATGGGGGTGGAGGAATATATGAGACAACATGAATGGATGAATGGGAATGAGAAGAGAGTATACTGAAAAAGTAATTGGCTCATTCAGAGATACAGCAATGAGAATGGCAACTGTCTGATGAGTATTTTCTTGGAAAATGGTCTGAGTTTTAAATAACAAATGTCTATTCATGGCAAAGGAATGAATATTTAAAAAGCATGACTGATTTGATTATTTACTATGCAAAACAGATCATTAGGAAAGGGTGGGGGAGGTTTTGAATGTGGGACAGACCATTTTTTAATGGTGTCAACAATGAATCTTGGAAAAAATGAACATAAAAGAAAAGGAAACAGGTAAAAAAATGACAGTTGCACTAATAGGAAACATGAAAAGGACCATTTGTAAGATAATGCAGTGAAAGAGGCTGTGGATGAGGAAAAATATAATGATGCTGCAAAAAATGAGGATGAGAGGAAGACATATAATGTGTATAAGCAGAAAAAGAGTTGCAAACAATGTAGTCAAACACCAAATTATATTTAAAACTAAAAGAGCAATTTTGATGGAACTGAAAAATTGTTCTGCAAGGGGGAGTTGAGGGCTAAAGGAGGAACCTCCAGCAGTATCAGTGGAATTAAAAAATAAAATCAATGAAATTACTTTGGATGAAGCAGGAGTGAAGGAATGCTGGAAGGAGTTTTTTGACGTCTGTATTGCCATGATAGTGATATATAGAAGAGTGAAATTGAAAATAATGCTATAAGTATTATGTGTGGAGGGGAGGGGGGAAATGATGAAAAGGAAATCATAAATGCTGTGAGCAGTTGAAAAAATGGCTGGGGTAGAAATGTAAACATAAAGATGTGGGCCATTTATTGGCTGTGTAACTTAACATGTCTGTGAAGACTGAATCTATGCAAGACTGAATCTGTCAAGACTGAATCTATTTGTCCAGTATGGTCCAAGACCACTATTTTAGTAATGATCTACTTTGTTCTAACCCAGGGCTGGGTATTTGATTTTACAGCAGCTTTGTAGCAAAGATGTTTTACATTAGTCAAATGTAAACAATGACATACAATTTCAAGATTTTCAGCTGGTCAATTCTCTCCATGGATCACTGATACCATCTGCAGCGCAATTAAGTTCAATCACTGTCCAGGTGTTTACAGAAATGACTAACAAAAGCGCCGTTCCCTTAATTACTTCTTGAAATTGTTACAAAATGATATTTGCTTTGTTTGGGGTTGTTTGGATTTTCCTTCCACACAACTCTGAACACCCATGCTAAACAATATAACTGTGGAACAGAAAGAAATTAAGGATAGTCATTGGGGGAAGAAAGAAACAGCACGAGCTGCAAACTAATTAAAACAAACAGCTTTCAAGTGCATATATCATGCAAAAGGAAATGCAAAATAAAGGATAAATTAAGGTGCCTGAATCTATGTTGGATATTAAACACCTGATTTTCACTTTTATGTATCTAGAGTTTAACAATTAGCATCTCAGAGTAGTTGAAAGGTTAAGCTATCAGACATAGTGCTGTTGAAATTCCCTGACTCATCAAAAGCAATGTTTGAAATTGTGCTCTAATTACAAAACAAATGGGAAAACTGCATAAATGAAACAAAGGCTAGAATCTATGTTCTAGAAAGATAACATCCAGCATTTTCTAATGGATCAATATGGACCAGATACTTGGGCTGCCTTAAGGGCACGTGAGCTGCTTTCTTACTTGATGGAATTCATAACAGACTTAAAACCAATAACATATCTCTATCAAAAGCTCAAGAATATTTTTAAAATGGGCATTTCTGGGATATTTTGAACATAGATTAAAGAACTAGAGTCTCTGATAAAGTCCCATCAATGGAGTCATATCTTTAAAAATGTTGCAGTGTTATCCACAGATCTGAGATTAAGGTTGATACATCAAAAAATTGTGTTTAGGGTTTATTGGACTCCCCAAAGCATGTATTGGATAGACATCAGATTTTCTATGCTGGAGGTGTAAAAAAATTGAGGGTCCTTTGATCATTTAGTATCTTTTTGGGATAGTGTATTGAGATATATATATATATATATATAACCAGATTTATGGGAAAATCTTTAAATGTCAAAGATGTTAATGTAATGTTGAACTATATATCAAAGCTTTGGAGTTTGACCGTTCATCAGGAATTATGGTTGTATGGAACAATGCGGGGGTGGGGGTGGCTAAAAGAATTATACTGAAAAGTTGGAAGAGTGATATTATTCCAGATGTCAAGGAATGGTTGTTGGAAATGTGTGACTTATCTGTTTTGGAAAAGGCAACATTTTCCACTAATCAAAGAAGGCAGAGATTTGTGTTTCTATCGCAGACATCTTGTGATATCTTACAATAGTATTTTGTATTGTTCGTATTATAGTAGTGAATTCATTATTAAACCAGTGACTATTGATAAGTATAAAATATATGGTAGATTTATATATTTTTTCTTAGTTTGTATATTATTATTGCTGTGGCTACCATTTTTATATCCTTTTCCTATGATTTTATAGTCTCTTATAGCTCCAAACAGGGAGGGGATACCCAGCTAAATTGTCTATTTTTGCCTTTTTCATGAACTTCTGTGTGGATTCCAACATAAGAGAGCCAGTTTGGTCTAGTGATTAAGGTGCTGGGCTAGAAACCAGGAGACTAAGAGTTCTAGTCCTGCCTTAGGCATGAAAGCCAGCTGGGTGACCTTGGGCCAGTAACTCTCTCTCAGCCCAACTCACCTCACAGGGTTGTTGTTGTGGGGAAAATAGGAGGAAGAGGAAGGAGTATTAGGTTAGCTTTGTTCACCGCCTTGAGTTATTTATAAAAATAATAAAGGCAGGATATAAAATAAAATAAATATGCAATTTCATGAGGTACCTCAAAGACTAGGGAATGTATTCTAATTTAACCTTTCATGATTTTTTTATATATTGATACAATTTAAAGGCTGCCTGACTTGCAATGACCCTGGGCAGCTTACAAAAAAGAAAAAAAAATCATGAGTGGCCTGTAGACAAACATGTAAACAAAAAAGGCACCTGTTAGAGGCTCAACCATCATCTCAAAGCCTGGGAGAATAGCTAAGTCTTTAATTCTTGGTTAATACATATAGAATGGTTAACAAAAAAATCTTGGTTGAATAAAGACTTTCTTTGGTCTAGCACCTTCACCACTACACTAGGCTTTTTAATAATATAGCATGCTGGTTTATGTGATCTTTAAAACATGGCCACAATAATACTTTTTTAAAAAATATGATTATTCCAAGCACTTCCAAATATATGCTCATTTTTTAAACTGTTAATTGATAAGTACCTGTAATCTTCCCTCATGACCCTCATCTACATAACTACCTTGTCTTTCCTTCCCTTCCTCATCCCAGAGTATTTAAATCCTATATCTATCTGATGGTGTGAGGTACAGCTCACAAAGGCTTGTGCCTTGTAATAAATCGCATTAGTCTTAAAAGATGCCACCAGACTCCTTCCAAATTTTAGAAATCCCTACTGTGCCCTTAGACAAATTTGGCATATGTATGGAAAAGAAGCAGGTAGGCAGATGCAACAGTGTAGAGAGACTTTGTAGAGTTTGGTTTTAAGATTGGAAATGGGATAAAGGCAGCTACATTATAATACAAAAATTATTTCACCAGCGAACAGAGTGACAAATTCATTAAACAATCAAACAATGAGTTGCCTGCACAAGCTATCTGGCACAACTAATTTATGCTGCCACATATCCTACTTAATTACGTATAATTAAATATAACTTGGCCTGATGATGAAATTGTATTAAAAGCTAGGGTAAAATAAAATTTAAAACACAATAGATAGTGCTCTCAATACTTTTTAGAGATTACAAGGAATAAGTGAAAGGGCATAGTTTATAAAGTAAGTTGGGTCTGAAGCTTTGCTGGTATAAATAAAGTAAAATTATTTTTTCCCTATCCTCATAAACCAAGTTGTAGAGTTTTCTTTTTTTCTTTTTCCCCAAGAATGGGTAGAAGCAATAATTACCCTTTTGAGGCTAAGCTTTGAAAAACATATCTATAAATTCCAAGAGGAATATCTACAAATATTTTTCCCTGTCATTCTCTCTTTTGGGCAGGCTAACTTTTCAAAATGTCTAAGAGTTCATTTATTCCTGTAGAATAAATTCAACCAGAGATGGAAGAAAAATTTGGGTAAATCAGCTTTTGGAGAAAGCGGGTGAAATGATTTTTTTATTCCCCTGCCTCAACTGTTCTTTCAGTATGCCAAACTTTAAAGACAAATTCTGTTAGAAACCTAATACTTCATGCCTCAAAATGTTAAGGAATATTTACAAACTGAATGCATGTTATAAGAATAGAATATTCAGTCTCATATGAAAAAGGAAATTGAAAACCAGGTAGGAGTTCAAAGAAAAGGGGCACCCTGAAGAAGAGCATAACTAATTGGCTGGAACATGAAGACAGTCGTTCCCCCTCCCCCCACCCCCACCCCGGAAATGAAGATATAATGCAAATCAACTTTTCCTACTTGGTGTCCCTCAATAGTGTTTGACTTCAACTCCCATCCTCCCTGTTCAGAACAGCAATCTAAAGCAGAGTCAAAGAGAACTGATGGGCCTACTAGGTCATCTCAAGGCTGAGAGGCTCACAAAGCAAAATAGCTAAGCTTGCTCTATTATAATTTAATGGTTGTTCCAATATAATTTAATGGTTGTTCCAGTATAATTTAATGGTTGGGCCTGGGTCCCTTTTGAGGAAATAAAAGGATTTTGGATCCAACTCTGATCTAATGATCCTATTTGGAGGCTTCATGTTTGCTAGCACTGGTGAAAACTTTGCTCATGGTGACATCCTATCCATGCTGCTCTCCTGAAATATGGTAAAGGATTTCATAATGGCAACAGAAGAGCTTCTGTCCACCAGCAGCATGTTCCATTTAACCCTTGCCTCATTAATCTGCATCAAATGATGGAATCACTCTATCTACCATGTTCAAGACTCCATGAAGAACTGTGGAGCTATATGGATTTGCTCCTGAAATTGGAAGCAGATGGGATATCCCATAGTAAAGGTAAAGGTTTCCCTTGACGTAAAGTCCAGTCGTGTCCGACTCTAGGGGGCGGTGCTCATCTCCGTTTCTAAGCCGTTAAAGCCGGCATTGTCTGTAGACCCGTCCGTGGTCATGTGGCCGGCATGACAACACGGAACGCCGTTACCTTCCCACCGAAGTGGTACCTATCGATCTACTCACATTTGCATGTTTTTTTAAAAAATATAAATGGTTTTAAATCATTATTTTTAATTATAATATTTATAATTAACAAAGACTAAAAATGAACAAAGTAGAGACTTTCATGGGGCTTGATCCTAAACACATTTCCTAAATACTTATGAACTTATTTTTGAGGTGGCAAAAGTTGCAGCTTTAGTTCCTATTATGCTTAGCTTTGCAATCTTATTGACATAAGCAGTCAATTTCATATCCTACTCTCAGATTGCTCATAGAAACTAATCCAATATATTAAGTGGCAAGGAAAGTAGTACTTTTCAGTCTCACCAAAATGAGATCATTAATAAAGTCATTCATGCACAGCACAACACCATTAACAATTTTATAGCCATAGACCATATAAGGGTATTCATGACTGATGGATTATATTTACAAATCACATTTTCAATAATAATTTTAAAATGTACAAGTGATGCACAATTGAAAAAATTAAAGTAGAACACATATACAGTAGTTTTGAAAACTTGCACAAGGAAAGGCTTTGTGTAGAGAAGAAGGTACCCATCTTGATTGCCTGTGAAACTGCATTGCCCCCATGGAATCATGATGGTTTCTTAGAAACTTTGTATTATAAGGAGTGATTCTTTTTCACCAGTGCTACTAAATGTTAAATAATTTGAGAAATCACTTTATCTTTCTGGGGAGAGAGAGAGAGAATGAATATCACTATAGCAACTGCTGAAGTTATTCTATAAAATATTATCAAATTCGACTTGAATGGGGAAGAATCCAGAGTTTGCTCATAGGCCTGTACCTGTGAAAACAAGTGGCTTTAAAATAGAATTCAGAAGTAAAACTAATAAAGATCTTTCCCAGTCAAGATTCATATATCAATTATATTTAAGATTTACAAAGCAAACTGCATTGCTATCCTACGCACATACACTCAAAATAAATAGGAAATAAAATACTCTTAGGGTTCTTTAAAATAAATGCAGTTTCTTACAGGTTCAATCAATTCCCACCGTCTTCCATAAGCTTTTGTATCATAAGTAATATTTCTACATCATTCAATATTGATCAAATCCAACCTCAAGGACTGTCTCCAGTTCTGAACACCATATTTTAAGAAAGTTTCTAGTAAAGGAAGTTTACTGTTCATTGTATTTACTCAAAGGTAAGTGTCTACAGGTAGTTCTCACTTACCAGCTGCCTTGTTTAGCAACCATTTGACATTATGATGGTGTAAAGAAACAGTTTTGTGACCAATTCTTGCATTTATGACTGTTGCAGTGTCCTGTGGTCACATGATCATCATTTGGAAGCTTCCTGCTGGCTTGTGATAAGCAGTTAATGGAGGACGTGGAAGTAAAATCGTAAGTGGCAGTCACGTGATGTTTCATTTAATGAACATGGTGACTTGCTTAATGACCAAATGAGAAGTGATGTCATAAGCCTGTCACGTTTACGTGATCTTCAATTTAGTGACCATGAGACTTAGTGATGGAGTTGCTGGTCCCAACCGGTTCTTAAGCAAGGACTACCTGTATATGATTTAGTTTATTTTCTTTTATAATATTTTTTTCAGAAAAATCCTTTTTACCATTTTGTTGTTGTTGTTGTTGCACTGAGAATCCTGCTGAACATGTGTCTTTGCTTCTTTGAGATCTTTTATTTACTCTTTAAAAAATCTATACTGGTATCATCATTACCATATGTTTATATATTTCACTTTGAATCCTGACTTTCTGCCCAGAGACAAGAGTCTCTGATTTAAACTTGTCATATATGGCATTTGCAAGGTCTTTTTTATCAGCATTTCCAGAGGAAACCTGGATGTTGCTGTAAAGATAAGGAGTTTTAAAGTTTGCCTTTCAAAATATTTATATGTTTACAGCTACTGTACAGTTTTGAAAAAGAAAACTTTCATAGACTGACAAAGACGTAGCTATTTCAGAATAGGAGAAAGAATGGGAATAATTTGGCCACTCACTGATTTTGTCTCCCTTTACCTCTTTTATCAAACATATTAACCTAATGAATTTATCTCCTGATGTTCTGTACACATATTGTCCCAGCAGCTTTCTGTTTCCTCTGTGGATATATCGTATCCTGACAGAATAACTAAAAATTACCAAGAGTTGTAGATCTTATGTGAGAAAAAATATTCATGGCATCCAGAGGATTTGTTAAGCATACATTTTTAACAGATGCAAATATGGATATAAAATATTGAAATGTTGAAGGCAAAGGTAGATATATAGGGATATTTTTCTCCCTATATCTACAAGAATAAAAAAAATAGGAAATAAAATACCATTAGGGCTATTTAAAATAAATGCAATTTCTTACAGGTTCAGTCAATTCCCACCATCCTCCATAAGTTTCTATATCATAAGAAGTAATATTCTTACTCCATTCCATATCAGACAGACCCTACCTCAAGGAGTGTCTCCAATTCTGAGCACCACATTTTAAGAAAGTTTCAAGTAAGCTGAAAGAACACAGAGAAGAGTAATGAAGATACAGTAATTGGGACCCTTGAAGTCTTAAAGGAGTAATTTTGGGAACTGGGTATGTTAAAAAAAATGTCTGAGGCCCATAATAGTGTTCACTAAATGCTTGAAAGGATGTAACACAGAAGAAGACAAAGGCCTATCCTCAAACACTTCAAGGAACAGGACAAAGTATAATGGATTTAAATTAAAGAAGAGCAGATGCTGATTGAGATAAACTTTCTAAATATTAAGAAGAGTCTGATACTGTACCTAGGGATGTAATAGGTTTCCCTTTGCTAGATGTCTTGAAGCAGATGTTAGACAGGTGTTTCTTGGGTATGCCTTAGCTTATACTCTAGTAGAAGAAGTATAAATGACTGGTGAGGCCCTTCCAGCTCTATGATTCTCATATTTTCTCATTTCAGATACTGTTTATTCACAGTAACAGATCCCAACAATTTACAGTGCTGTTCCCTGCCTTCCACTCACACACACAAGAAGTGACTGAAAGTAGAGCTGCCACCAAAAACTACCCTAACCAAATTCACAAATGTAGTGTGAATTTTACAAATTAGGGCTGTACAAATCCAGAAGGCAGCAAAGAGATAAAGAAACTCTAACTCTGGATTTTAACAGGCTCGACTTGGCAGTCCTAGTGAAGTAGTATTGTGCATGCACCTAGGCTGTCTCCATGAGAAGGTACATGCACCTTCTCATGGAGACAGCCAAGGGCAACATCAAGAGCATCTGTTGAAGCTTGTAAAGAGATGTGGCTGCTTTAATGATCTGAAAGGAGATGGTCCTTACCTGATACTGCATGTTATAAAGCTGCTCTTTCAAAGAAGGTACACAATCCTAAGAAACATCAGGTTGTGGGCAGCATAGAAATAAATATAATATAATATAATATAATATAATATAATATAATATAATATAATATAATATAATATAATATAATAATATCTTTGTGTCTTGTTTACTGTACCAAAAGCTACAGAACAATAATCAATTGCACCTTGGCTTATTTTGGCCTCAAGATTTGTAGGGACACTCTGTTGATTGTGAAATAATGCCACCTATTTGCTCAAAATACTTTTAAAAAGAAAATGGAACCTACAACTAACTTGATTCAAACAAAGTGAGAAAAGAAATTCATCTGTCATGAATGATTCAGAGGGGGATGTTGTTGCTCCAAACAATAACAGGAATACGGATACCACCACCACCACCCACCCAAGAATAGCTTTGCTCTACAGCAGCCTTTTCCAACTTGGTTTCTTTCAGATGTCTTAGAACTATAGCTGCAAGGGTTCCCAGTTAGAATCTGGAAGGCATCAGGTGAAGGCAAGGCTGCCTTAAGAAACTTAAGGGTTTCTCACTGAGAGGTTTCATGAGGCTAACAATGATCTTAACTGCTGCTTTCTTTGGGGAAAGTCTTTAAAAAGTCTTCTTTATTGGAAGACTTCCTAGCATTTGAAGCATTTCTCTTGCTGGGCATAGGTTTTGTAGACAGCCTGTTTCTTCCTCTGTCCTTCCCCAAATCAGTGCAGGGGATAGGTCCATGCATTTTGGAAGAATGACCAATTATGACTTCCATTTAAATCTGCTGGAAAATGGAGAAGCAGTTCACAGTTACTGCATTAAAAACTCTTTACTTTACAAAGTGATCTCTTAGCTGCATCTAGATCTCATGAACTGTAGCTTTAGATCAATTCAAAGCCTGACATTATTTGCCTGGGAAGAACAGTAGCCTGCAAAAAATGCCAAGCAAAGACCTCTCTAAAAAGTGTGAAAAGGAAAGATGCTTTCTTCAGGCTGGGCTTGAATCTCTCCATTTCTCAAAGCTGTATAGCAGCCAGCAAGGTGGAGCACAACCTTCTGACAAAGAAACTCAAAATGGAAAGGAAGCAAACCATGAAAAATTGACACCCAACAAATACAATTTTTTTCCCTAAAAGTTTGCATTACATTTTACCTGGAAAGTATTTAATTACAGGAGTAAGTGAAAGACACTGCAACTTTATGGGTCAGAACAATCAAAGCAAGTCTGATTGTTTGGATGGCAGCTAAATTCTAAACTGACAAATCAAGAGATATCAGATTTCAACAAGCAAGCAAGCTGGATGAGGTTGAGGAAAATGCTTAACTGGCACCATCTAATGGTAGAACTACACAGTAAAAATGCCCATTTGTTATCAAAAATTGCATATTTCACTGCCTTTCCCCTAGAGTAAATCATGGTCCATATTGTGTGACAGAAATGGATCCATAAGATGTCTACATGGATTTCTGTGACAGCTGCCAAAATTTACTCCTCTGTGGCCCAATCCACCATGTTGAATGGGATTTTTTTACCACCTGGTGAAAAGTAGTCACACCACAAAAGAAAAAAAAATGTGCAAGATCTGAAAGTTGGTTACAAAAAAGAGTAGTTTTCTTTTGCTTTGCTTTTTAAAAAAGGTGTTACATCAAGCAAGTTTGTGTTAAAATGTCTGTGTGAAGGATCTGACTGACATTGTGTGAGGGAAACAACAGTACGTAAGATTGACATTTTCCCTTATTTTTTTCCTTGAACAGCTTTTCTTTGGTAAAGATGCCTACAAAAGAATCACATTTCAGAGAAAGTCGCAGATAAAATGGGTATTTAATGCATTAACAATATTAAGATAAACTGGAATATTGCCACACTTATCTAAACAATAACATGAATCAGATTTATAATCCTCCATTTAGCCCTTCTGAGAGTATGATATTATGCAGTTCTCTGCCTCAGTTTGGTTAGTAGAGGACAACATGAAATCCATATTTCATGTTGTCCTCTACTAACCAAACTGGGGCAGAGAACTGCATAATATTCCACACGTTCTCACACAAATACAATACTATATGCAGATATATTCTATTTTTGAAACAAATAGTGTTTGTTTCAAATCTCGCAAATCTTGTTCTTAAACTCCAAGTCCTCCAAACTGTATTGAAAATCTAAACGGCCACATGATCTTTCCAAATAACTGATGTCCGTCAGTTGAGGCTATCAGCACAAGTTAGCTGCATATTTCATTTCTTATTGGGGAGCTCATTGCCTAACAATGGTGGAAAGCAAAGCACATGGATTCATATTTTTAAAATGCAGCCTTTTACAGAGCTTACAGTGCATTCAGATTTTAATTACCAGTTTATGAACAGTTTAGCATTTCTAATGGAGGAATAAGAAATTTAAAAGGAAGCTCAGGAAGCCCTTTCCAGTACAACATGTACATGAGGCTAATCTTCAAGTGTACAAGATGTAACTGCCTTCCTTGTTTTGATAGTAGCAAGTCATATTTAACTGCCTTGAATGAGAAGCATTTTTAGTTCACACCAACTATGCTGCCTTTGTAACCACTAAAGTCACTACATCAAAGCTTTCCTTTTTCCCTTCACATCAAAAAGAGAAGAAAAAAAATCTAGCTTCTTTAACTTTAAAGAGTATGGTTTATCAGGATAAGAAAATATTTGCCAGCACTGAGCTCTGTATCATCTCATCAAGACTTTTCCCTTAATGAAGAGTAAATATAGAATTAGTAGGGTTTTTTTTTTTAATCTCAGAAGTTACACAACAGAGTTCAGCATTAGAACATCTTTTTTTTTTAGGCAAACATACATAATACTCCTTTTTCCTCCTATTTTCCCCACAACAACAACCCTATGAAGTGGGTTGGGCTGAGAGACAGTGACTGGCCCAAAGTCACCCAGCCGGCTTTCATGCCTAAAGCGAGACTAGAACTCACAGTCTCCTGGTTTCTAGGCCAGCACCTTAACCACTAGACCAAACTGGCTCTCTTTTAGAGATGAAATCTCTTTTAGGGATGAAATTTCTTTATCTCTGTTTAATGAAATTATCCATGTTCTCATTTAAATATCAAATAAATTTTTTTATATTTCATAGATTGAGTGTACATACTCAATGTATGAAATATAAAAATATATTACATACATTGAGTATGTAATAAAGTTTTACAGCTTTATTACATACTCAATCTTCATATGAAAGTTTGGCATATCGACCAGCTGTCACCCCAGTAGGCAGAGCATCTATATGGGCTAAGGAGAAGACTGAGTAAACAGAGGTTGAGTCTGTTTCACGCATCCTTCCAAAATGCCCACTGTACTCTTATTGGCAATCAAAGCTAATACACCCCCTCTTGAGCCTGACAGACTCCACTCATGAAGAGGAGATTGAGGTATTCTTACTAAATGACCAATACCCAAGTGTTTCAAAGGCAGTAGTAAAAATTCTATTTATAGCCTTAGCTTATAGAAACCGCTTGGTACCTCCAATGAATTGCTAATTCATATAGGGCTTCTTGCTCTTATACATGTACGTATTATTACGTATGTAAATATTAAGGGTGTGCTGTATTTTAAATTTTGTGACTTGGTCTTGGACTGTAAATAAATAAATGAATACAGCTGTATTTTTTTTTTGAGACAATTTTAACATTAAAAACTAACCCCAATAATAATTGTTTATAATTATTGACATTAATAGTTATTGTTACAACAATTATAACAATAGTTATCATTTGTGAATAACTATTGTTAACAGTTATTATTAGTTAATAATAATAGTTTATAATCACTGAGTACAGCTCAGTTTCTGGTGATGGTAGGGCAAAGGCTGCATATTATCCTGTCTCGAATGGATATGACAATATGTAGATCTTCCAGGCTATCCCCGTAATCTTTTTATTCCACCTATCCGCTTTATTTGCTGTCTTCCCCTTTAACCTTGCTAAGCATAGTCTTTTTTTTTCCTAGTCCAAATCATAGTTTTTTATACTCAGTTTTACTTTGCTTCACAATCTGTTTTGTGTGCTTTTGGGAGGCCATATTAATACTCTCAAGAAAAATGTTAAGAATGTTGACTTGCTCTTATTCCATAAATGCACATTAATCATAATAGTCAGAAGTACCAGTATCTGATGTAGAAACTAGAGCTGTTCCATATGTTTCCTCAAGAGCAAAATAGGTCGGTACATTTTAACTTAAGTACATAAAAAGCTTGTGGGCTGAGAGTGGGTTTTGAAGTTTGATGCCACAAATGACATGTCATATTGACCTAGCGACAGAATATGTCATTACTCGTCCTTATGCTTCCTTTGGTGTCTCAGCAAATTACGTCTCCAGCAGCAACAAAATACAAATCAAACTTTTGGTTTCCTTCTTACCGTACTTGAAGAAGTTGCACCTTCTTCATTAAGATTTTGGTTGGCTGCACAGTGAAAATGGGCTTTTGAGTGCATGTAGTAATTAGCTAACAGCTATGAATACTGCTGAGCTAAGGTGAGACTGTTCCATAACCTTCCACTTTTTGCGGTATGTTTAGATAGATTGCTGAGTCTTATGAATCAAACTGACTTTCTGCTCTCACACTCAAATGTGCCCAAAAGATCTTTATGCTGCTGTGACAGGTACAGACCCATAGAGCTTTGATATCCAGCAATTCTGGCTTAGTTATATGGATGTAACAGTTGCTCCAATTCTATCTTAAGCTAGTTTGAAACATTCTGCTTTTTGTTTCTGAACTGAACTGGCTTGATCTTCCAGCTTCACCCAAGAATTACACAGAAAGTTAGGCACATTCAAATCACTTTCAAATCAACCCTAAAGACTTAATATTTTTTTTTAAATCCCACTCTCTAAAGGAAAATCTAATTGCTTGAACTGAGCTTTTTTTGAAGTGAGCTCAAACAGCAACTACAGCAGTTTTTCTGTTACTTCTCCATCCATATCCTGTGATGGTGAACTAAGTCACTATTATCGCTTGGAATATCTTGGGAAGTCAGTGTAGTTGTAAGCTTCCTAATGCATATAATAGTACAGGTAGTCCTCAACTTACAACCATTCATTCAGTGACAGTTTGAAGTTACGACGGCACTGAATGAAGGGATTTATGACCCTTGCCTGAAGTTACGGCTGTTGCAGCACCCCCATGGTCATGTCATCAAAATTCGGGGACTTAGCAGGCAGCCCACCCGCACTTACAGCTGCAAGGGCACTTCAACTCCCTCCACTTGCCTATCTCCCCCCATCTATGCCTTTTGGCCCCTTGCCACACTGCACTCCACCACCCCAGCCACCCTTCGTTGCTGTCTTCTTGCTCCCGCTGCTGATGAGGCATGCCCAGCCTAGCTCTGAAATGTCAAGAGCTTTCCAAAGAGCTCCAGGGTGGGCTGGCTTCATGCTGCGAAGAAGCGGGGGAAAGGCTGCTTTCAGCTTTTATCCCTTCTTCCCAGCGCAGAGCCAGCCTATTACGGCCCAGAGCTAGGCTGGGCACACTTCATCAGCAGTGGGAGGAAGAAGATGGCAGCAAAGGGCAGCTGGGGTGGTGGAGGGCAGGGTGTCAGGGGTCTTGGAATGTAGGGTGGCAAGGGCAACTGGGACTGGGCTTCAGCTTCCTGGGATGTGGCAAGCAGCCCCAGAACTGTGTGGTCTGGGGCTGCTTGCTGCCTTGCAAGGTAGGGTGCAGGGTGGCAAAGGGCACAGATGGGGGGAAGAGAGGTGGGTGGGGGGAGTTGGAGGCAGTCCCTTACCTTACTGAGGCTTGGGGCTGGGAGGAACCAAGCCAAGAATGGCTCAGATTGGGGTGGGTACTCACTTAATGACCTGCAATTCTCGGTTAATGACCACAATGGGCAGCGCCAGGATTGCTGTTGTAAGTCAGTGAGGTCACGTGTCATCTCGCTTTATGACCGTACTGACTTATGAGGGCAATCCCAGTCCCAATTGTGATTGTAAGTCAAGGACTACCTGTATTCTACTCCAAGGAATCCAGTCAGGAATGTAAAGGAGCAATGGAACTACCAAAATAAAATATTTGTCTTGTTTGCTGTGTAAATGGACGTATCAATCTATTTTTGTACAGACTACTTTTTACGTATACAGTGCTGTGTCTGTGTGCAATGTATAATGTATATTGTATAAATCATGATGAATTTAACAAACATTTAACAAAAATAACACCCATACAATCCTGTCTCTATCTTAATATATAACTTTGAAAGACAAAACCCACAGAAAGAAACCTAATTAAATACATATCTTTTCTCAAGACATTTCTAAAGACATTTTCTCCCCAAATATGAATATTAAAATGGATCTTTATTTGTTTTTGTTGATATTGTTGTTTGTAGGAATGTTGAAATCAGAATTTTCTGGTCTTTGTTAAATGAAATCCATTTCATACAATTTCTGCATCAGTCATAAAGAGTTTTAAGAACACAAAGAAACATCTCTCAGTCTCTCTGTGCCTGTCTTCAAGTCAGTCTTGGACTGACAAGTCCATGCAGTTTTCTCAGCAACATTTTTCAGAGGTAATTTGTCATTGCCTGCTTCCTAGGGCTGAGAGTGGGTAATTGGCCCAAAGTCACCCAGCTGGCTTTGTGCCTAAGGCAGGACTAGAACTCATGGTCTCCCAGCTTCTAACCCAGTGCCTTTAACTACTGTCCCAAACTGGCTCTTATTTATCAAACATAGATAATTTAATTCTTGCTTGCAATTTTCCCCAGCATACAAATTTTTGAGTATAATTCTGTCAGTAAACTAAAAAATACTGAGAATGATGAATTCTGAAAATAAACGTGCTCTGTTCTCAGATTAGTCAAGGAGTAAGACTTTCTAGAGGGTTTTCTTTTGTGGCGGGGCAGCCTATTTCCTTTATCTGTACTTCTTTTCAGCTGAGAACTGTATCAACACATTTCTGAAGTTTGAAAAGCAGTGAACAACATTGATCTAGACATTTGTTCAAGAGAGGCCGAAGATTTAGCTTGTATCAGAATTCACAAAGATTAAATTCCTCCAGGCATTTCAGTATTGGAGTACAGATTCTGAAGACACTTAATGTCTTGTGCTTTAGTCTGTAAAACTGCCTTATTCCAGAAGTTTCTAGTTATCCAGTGCCTTTGACTGTACAGTATATATGCCAAGTTTCAGATAACTGGGTCGCTAAAAATAGTGTAACCATATTTTGTTTTGAAAGACAAAGCATGAACGTTCCATTTTTGGAATCTTGGCTATGCATCTATTGAATGTCAGATCTGATGTGAAATTAATTTTTAATCTCGATAGTTATTTTCTAGAAAGAAACTAAGAGGAAAAGTAAAATGTATGCTAGCAGAAGGTAGTACTGTATGTATAGAACATTCACCAATAGGCAAAGAAAACACCTCAATTTAATAACCTGAAATATTCAGTCTTGATAGAATTAAAACTGTGGAAGGCCACAATTCATTGCACCCATTATTAAACAAAGGAGTCTGTGGAACAAGCTTTAAGTCTTTTTATAAAAGCTCTGGAAATACTTACACTGGGTGATTTTGGGGCCAGAATAGGTTCTGCAGGCCAAGGGGTTGCTTATGCCTCAAATATCACTGAAAGAGTCCCAGTTAGAGCAGGTGGAGAAAACAGTAGAAACTTCAAAGTGATGTAGGGGTCATTTTTCCACTATTAAAAAGACAACTCTATTAGCTAATTAGAGAGTTGCTGTGATGTAACTCCCATCTAATTAAATATAAATCAATATATATCAAAACTTCACTTATTTTCCAAATGGTGTGAAATTTAACCTGAGGGGCAGAATGGAAATTTAAGAAAAAAGAAATCTATTGCAGAAAGAACAAGCAGTGGAATCCAAATCCAAAAATATGATGAAAACAACATTGTTTTTCTTTTGTACTATGCACATTTAATCCCACATTACAGTTTTGCCACTTCGCTCTCTTGCCTAGCAATCAGTGGTTGGTTTTACGAAAGAGAAATAGTTCAAAAAGCATGTGGCAAAATCCACATAAGGTGTTAATTCATAAAATATGTAAATATTATGGAAGACAATTTTACGTTCCATAGTAAATGGCTATGATTATCAGACAGCAAGTTGATATCCATGTTGGTATCCATGGTATTAATAAAGTTTATGGAATTTATCCCCCAAAGTTTCCAGGGAACAAGCTGTGATCAGGAAGAGCAAAGGAATTTGGCAGTGGAGCTAGGCAGGGGAATTTCAGCGGACAACCCTTTAGGGAAGTCCCTTAATATTCCTTCCAAGTCAATATCTGCCTACCTTGAGAGCCTGGGAAAGGAACAAGAAGAAATGCAAGTCTAATTCTGATGTTATCTTAAGGAACATATGTATGTACTCTACAGCTGTGACCTATCACACTTGTGTCATGTCTGGCTTCTCCTTGAAAACAATCTGGCATATATTTGCAGCACATGCAAACCTACAGTAGTGTGAGAAGATGAAGTCAAAGGATTGGATGGACACACACCAGTTGAAGAGAGATGATGAAGCCTTATCAGATCAAAGAAAGGGGCTGACAAAAGGAAGAAAATCATACTAATGAGCAAGCCAAATGGACAGAAATGAAAACCATAATCAACAGATTTAAAAATTCTATGCCACCAGAACTCACAAACAACTTTTAAATTCTTGCAGAGAAAAGCAGGGCCTGACTCCTCAAGGAAAGAACAGGAGAAAAAACAATAGACCCTGAAAGGCAGAGGGGATGTAGCCATGGTCCAAAAATGTCATGGCAGTTTGTGACTCACTATCATGAGGAACTGAAACTATCATCTCCTGAAGTATGTTGCCTGGCACGAGCATAGTTTGGAGATATGTCAGAACAACTTTCAAGATTTTTGAAATTCACTGACAATTCACCCTGTCTTCTAATGCATATGAAGATAAATGTTATATTCCAAAGAAGAGCTACAGCAATGTTGCCATGGACTTTTGATAGATAGACAGACAGACAGATAGATTTTTTTGAAAAAAGAAGCTGAAGAACCTGAATGCTCAGCATTCTCACCCATTTTTCCAGTCTATGGACAAGGATTGGAAAGGAGGGAGGGGGGAAGTACTGCATGTGAATGTCTTGGTATGCAAATGGAGTCAGTGGGAGAAATGATAACATAAGATTGTTGCATTTCACAAAGACGGTAAAATGTAGTTGGTTGAAGCTTGTCCATACTGATTATGAGAGCTTCACACTGAATCCTAAGGGGATGTAAGAGATTGTGGAGGGGTTGGGAAATCAATACAGTGCAGAAGTGGAGACATCTGGAAAAAAGCATTTCAAATTAACTAAGAAGGAGCCTGCAAAATTCCTATTCAGAATTTCTATTCCAAAATTCCTATTCTAGTTTTCAAGATTATATGTTTTCTTCAGACTACCATTAAAGGTATCTGACTGAAATCCACGATTGTGCTTCCTCGATCCTGCTAGTTACATGGGGCTGTAGAGTTGGTTTGAAGCAAAAATCCAGAAGTAAGTATTGCGGATAAATTCTAGAACAAGTAAATGGGATTATTGCTGTAATGGGGGTATATTAAACCACTTTCTGATTCCATAAAATCAGAAAGATCATTGATTTATATATTATGTGGCCTGTGTTGCCTATATGCCAATATTAAGAGTAAGGGAATACATTTGAATGCTTAGCATGAGAAGACAAATATGATTAAAAGAAACAATGAAGATTCTATAGGACAACTCCCATGATTGTAATACTCAAATTCTTGAGTTATGGCCACTTGTTCAGCAACTGTTCAGTTACAGTGATGCTGAACGAGGGAGAACTTATGACTGGTCCACAAAGTTGTGGCCATCACAGCATCCTTGCAGTCACATGATCACGATCCAGGTGCTCAGTGCCAGCTCGTGATTATGACATCAAAGTGAGCCATGGTCATGTGATCACAATTTCCAATGTTCCCTGCTGGCTTCCCACAAGCAAAACCAATGGGAAAGCCAGCAGGAAGTCAGAAGTCACTCCCACTCCTTTTTCACCTGCCTGCGTTCTGGAGTGCCTGCCCACAGCACCCCCTCCCCCCGCAGCACCCATGTACCTGGGGTTACAATGGCAACTGGAACTGAGGGATTGCTGCCACTAAGCAATGCAGTCACGTGACATCACTCTTTATGGCTGCAGTGCATAGTAATCAAAATCCCAGTCCCAATTGCCATCATAACCCAAGGACTAACCTGTATGGCAACTAAAGGATTAAATTTGTTAAAATAAATTTTAACACATAGAAAGAGAGGAGTTTTATTTTATGTTAAAAGTATTCATATCTGACCAGAAATTCAAGTTAATGAACTTGGTAGTAATGTAGAGAATATGAGTGCTAAAGTAAGTAGAGAAACAAATAAAAGCAATACTTAATTACTGTCTACTATTGTCCATCCAACCAAGAAGAAAAAAACAATCATAGATCTTTCAAAGAGCCATGAAATAATACTCAAATTACTCTGACATCTATTGGAAGGCAGATTCTGCCAAACGTGTATCTTCTGATTGGCTGCAGATAGAAACAGGCACTCAAAGGATTGGCATAAAAGGCAGAAGCGTGAAGAGCAAGCTGCTGGAGACAACCGATTCTTTGAGTTCACAGCCCCAACGGAAGAGTCCCTACCTGCATCGGAAACCTCGTCTATAGCCAGAATGGAATCAGCGCCTGCGCTTCCTATTGTTGAGGACCTGCCCTCTGCACAAGCTGCTATAGAGCATCTTCCCTGCCGAAACTAGCAACCTCAGCCTCAAGTCCAGTTCCAGACCTCGCCACCGCCATTTGGTGCATTCCAAGCATGTTCCCAGCCTTGCTTCTAGCTCTCAGCCTAGCCCAGGATCTCCAGTCCAGTTTCGTCATGCCTCAAGCTTCCAGCCTTGCTCAGGATCTCCAGACCAGTCTCATTGTGTTCTAAGATCCCAGCCTTGTCCAGAATCTCCAGTCCAGTCTTGTCAAGCTCTGGGTTCCCAGACTTGCTCAGGATATTCAGTCCAGTCCAGTCATGCACCAAGTCCTCAGTCTAGTCCAGAATCTCCAGTCCAGTCTAGTTGTGCTCCTAGTTCTCTGCTTTGTCCAGAATCTCCAGTCCAGTCCAGTCTTGTTTCAAGTTTCCAGCCTTGCCTTGAGTCTACATTCCAGTGCAGTCTTGCTTCCAGTGCCCAGTCTCACCTGGGATATCCAGTCCAGTCCAGTCTAGTCTCCAGAGCCAAGCCTTGTCCAGTGGTTCCAGTTCAGTCTCTCGTCTTGCCTCCACTTGTCAGCCTAGTTCTGTTGGTGTTCCAGATTGTGGACTCTCATCTCCAGTTCCAGTCTTGCTATGCTCCCTAGTTCCCTCCAGTTTCCCAGCTCCGGTCAGCGAATCCTGCCCTGCTGCTCCGACACAATCTTCCCTGCAACCTTCCCTGTGCTTCCGTTGTTGCCTGTGTGGCCTTGACTGGAAAACAGCCTTACCTCATCATTCACATGGACTTATTAATGTAAATAGTTGTCTTAATAAAGAGTTGTTTTGATATAATCCTGTTTGGCCGTCTCATAGTCTGAACAGGACATCTTTTCCTAAAACTAATCAACAGAGAAGACTTAATCAAGGAAATGGAAGTAGAAGAACAATTGGTGAAAGTGATTCTGTAAATGCTTGAGTTCTTGATTTTAATGAAAACCTAAAATATAAGTTGGACTTCAAAAAGTGAATTTAATAAATGGTAAGTGGGATAAAGTAATGAGAAAGATAAGCTAAAGGGAAAAGAAGTTCAAGGTAGTTATGAAATTCTAAAACAGGAGTTACTGAAAACACATCTGCAAACAACTCCTGTGAAGGGGGAAAATAGGAATGCATAACAATTATTACGGCTGCCCAAAAAGCTTTAAAAATCTGAAAAGGAAGTGTTAAACAACAACAACAAAAATTCTTGCTAGCAAACAAAAAACAATATTCTTAGCACATTCTCCTAAATCTCAGCATTATTATGATGTCTATAAGAATTAAATCATTTCACATGCCAGTAAGGTAATGCTCAAGATCCTGCAAGGTAGACTTCAGCAATTCACGGAGCGAGAATTGCCAGATGTACAAGCTGGGTTTAGAAAAGGCAGAGGAACTAGGGACCAAATTGCCAATATCCGCTGGATAATGGAAAAAGCCAGGGAGTTTCAGAAAATCATCTATTTCTGTTTTATCGACTATTCTAAAGCCTTTGACTGTGTGGACCATAACAAATTGTGGCAAGTTCTTAGTGGTATGGGGATACCAAGTCATCTTGTCTGCCTCCTGAAAAATCTGTATAACGACCAAGTAGCTACAGTAAGAACAGACCACGGAACAACGGACTGGTTTAAGATTGGGAAAGGAGTACGGCAGGGCTGTATACTCCCACCCTACCTATTCAACTTGTACGCAGAACACATCATGCGACATGCTGGGCTTGAGGAATCCAAGGCTGGAGTTAAAATCGCTGGAAGAAACATTAACAATCTCAGATATGCAGATGATACCACTTTGATGGCTGAAAGCGAAGAGGAACTGAGGAGCCTTATGATGAAGGTGAAAGAAGAAAGTGCAAAAGCTGGCTTGCAGCTAAACCTCAAAAAAACCAAGATGATGGCAACCAGCTTGATTGATAACTGGCAAATAGAGGGAGAAAATGTAGAAGCAGTGAAAGACTTTGTATCTCTAGGTGCGAAGATTACTGCAGATGCTGACTGCAGTCAGGAAATCAGAAGACGCTTAATCCTTGGGAGAAGAGCAATGACCAATCTCAATAAAATAGTTAAGAGCAGAGACATCACACTGACAACAAAGGTCCACATAGTTAAAGCAATGGTGTTCCCCGTAGTAACATATGGCTGCGAGAGCTGGACCATAAGGAAGGCTGAGAGAAGGAAGATCGATGCTTTTGAACTGTGGTGTTGGAGGAAAATTCTGAGAGTGCCTTGGACTGCAAGAAGATCAAACCAGTCCATCCTCCAGGAAATCAAGCCAGACTGCTCACTTGAGGGAATGGTATTAAAGGCAAAAATGAAATACTTTGGCCACATCATGAGAAGACAGGACACCCTGGAGAAGATGCTGATGCTAGGGAGAGTGCAAGACAAAAGGAAGAGGGGCTGACCAAGGGCAAGGTGGATGGATGATATTCTAGAGGTGATGGACTCGTCCCTGGGGGAGCTGGGGGTATTGACGACTGACAGGAAGCTCTGGCGTGGGCTGGTCCATGAAGTCATGAAGAGTCGGAAGCGACTAAACGAATAAACAACAACATAAGAATTAAAAGGACCATACAGCTCTTTCCCTCTCTGCAAAGGTTCAGTCCAAATCCTTAAGAACTATATTTTAAGTTGCTCCATGTGTTCCTAATGTGGTACTAAGGAGGGAGGCAGTCTGGATGAAGAAGAAACAGGCACATGGATTTATCTTACTGTCCAATTGTTAAAGATTTGATTTGATCTGATTTGATTTTCAGAAGGTCCCTTTGCTCATTGTGTACAATTATGAATCAACATGGAAAATGACATGAAAAGGACCACAACAACTATAACGCTATGGGTTCTCATATCTATTCTTATGATAGGCAATGGTTGAGCATTTACTGCATTCAAGTGATGTGCTACAGATGTGAAAGGCCAACTGGATCAATCCGCTGTACGAAACCAACCCCCTTTTTAAAAACTGGCAAGATATTTAAATCAAATAACTGTCCCTGAACTCTGAAGAGCACTAACAATAGCATGTTTCAATGTCCTGTTACATTTCACTTTCTAAAAGAAGACAAGGGGCCACTTTATAATTCTCTTTTTTGATAAGTACTCAGTTCTGATTCAATTTAGGTGCAGCTACTTTTACCAGATCATGTAGGAGGAGAGCCATGTTAATAAAATCTGGAGGAGTTTGGTAGCACCTTTTCTGATTAACAACATTTTATTAAAAGGCTGCAACTCATTTTATCATACGCATCTGATAAATTTTGTTATCTGTAAAATTAGGCATGCCCTGATTGCCTGGATGAGCTAATTTTATGTTATTTATAGAATTGTTTAATTAATTTAAATGTTTTATTAACTTGAAGAATTCTGGTTAAAGACTGTGATAAAGACTACTACTGTAGAAATTAAATGGAGTTTGATTTTGCTGCTTTGATACGAAATACGTTTATCTTGGACAGGAAGGTATTTTTGGCTTTCTGAAGCAATGCTGTTTCCAGAAGAGCCTCCTCTTCAGTGCCCCATTAACCTGATTCATTATTTGAGAACTGGTTCTGGACATTTACTTGGGAACAATACCATTGTGTTGTATAAAACAAAAATATATTGTTAAAGTAATCATAATAAGATGAGCTTCTTTAACTATGTATGCACTCAGCTGGATGTCTCAAAAACATAGTAATAATATATTTGCCACTGATCTTACTGTTCCTTGGCCAGCTGTCTGAACATTATTCTTTGATAGGACCCTTGATTTGAGCTTTGACATTCCAATTTTGGCAGCATCGCTGAACATTTATTTTATTTATTTATTTTATTTTCTATCCTGCCTTTATTATTTTTATAAATAACTCAAAGTGGCGAACTTTGAGTTATTTCTCTAGTGTTTATTTTAAACCACCTGCTTAACATGGATCCAACTAATTAGAACCTCACCTTCTAATGATGAAGGCCGCTATGTAAATTTCATGCCATTTCTCAGAGGACTTGGGGGTAATAAGATTTTGGGGCTCTGCCAATGTTTTTCATTTTTCCAACTGTTCAACCTTTTAAACTGGTCTGATATTGAATCTTGACATCATCAGTTGACCATATACATTTTTCATTATCCATTCATGACTTACCTTTATATATAATGCCATTCATGTGAAATAGTTTAGAATTACGCTCAGTAATTTCTAGTTATAAATATGAAAATTGCTCTTCTGTATTTAAAAAGGTAACCAGTAGATACTAGGTATGCTAAGCAATTAGGTGTTACATTTAGATTCTCATCTTTGCCATTTCATATCTATTTTAATGGGTGAATTTTAAACACCTCCAAACTCAGAACCACATTTTAATTCCTTAAGGCTTTATGCATGGAATTTACCTCCAGGAATTTTCTTCTTTATGCAAGTATAAAAGAAAACCTGTGCTGAGAAATTAAGAGTTGTTTTTATTCCCTGTGGGGTTTCCAAAATCAAAGGAAGGAACAAGCTTTAAAATGAAGTTCTGTAGCAAAAACAATTCATTTATCATTGTAAAATAAAAATGTCATTTTACATCATGTTATGAGTATAAAGTCCTAAAAAGTACCTTAAACTGTTTAAATAAATGAACTAAAAATGAAGAAAATTGATGTGTTTATTTTAATATCGCTTTGTAATAATGATAGCAAATCAAGTTTATTGTAATTAATTTTCTGATCAGTAGAAACACATTAAGAATCAATATCAAATCACAGACTTTATAACCAAAACTGTATGCATATTTGGATTATCACAAATGCATATTGATTGGCTAAGACATATTTTTTTAAAAAAAAATAATTTAACACAGTATGAACACAGCCATTGTGATTATAAGCCATGGTTTATAGCACGGTTTCTCAACCAGGGTTCCATGGAACTCTAGGGTTCTGTGAGAGGTCACTAGGGGTTCCCTGGGAGATCACAATTTATTTAAAAATATTTCAAATTTGGGCAACTTCACAATAAAGAGGTAAGTCTTATTCTTTATTTTTAGTTTAGGAACACTGTTAATGCATATATAAAGGGCTACACATGAAATGAATATAATCATTTTGTAACTTCTGGCCTATATTTGAGCCTGAATGTGCAGGGGTTCCCTGGGGCCTGAAAAATATTTCAAAGTTTCCTCCAGGGTCAAAAGGTTGAGAAAGCCTGGTTTATACCATGGTGTGTTGAAAAAGCCCAGTCAAATATGGTTTATTCAAAAAATCTTGGTAAAGCAAACCATGACTTAGTGTTTGTGTGAACCCAATTTCTAAGAAACAATGTTTTCATGCAATATGATGAAAAATTATTAACTTCTATACCAGAGATACATCATCCATGTATCTTGTTTGTTTTATTTGTTCAGTGGTGAACAAAGCTGAGGATATTCTTCTCAGATTACAAGCACATGCTCAAGGTGCTTATAATTGTTTATGATACCAGGGAGATCTTTAAAAAAAAATCCCCTCTATACAATAAATGGAGAACATAACTCATAATACCAATTGTTAGAAATCTTAACTGCTCCTCTGAGCAGGAAGTTTTTGTTTTTCTCCAAGGCAATCAAATTTCAGCTAATGCCAACAAGATTGCTAAATTTCTAACAATAGCCATGGCTTGCAGCTATCATCTGGTGCCTCCCCTTACACTACTAATTGCTTCAGTCTTTTCTGTATAAGTCTTATTTTATTGTTATTTTATATCACTGTTTTATATCTGATGTGTTGCTACATCATCTTCTTTTAAATATTAGTCATGGACCATAAATAAATAAAATTAATTCAAAATAGATCCAGAATTTTTGCAAACTGGGGCTACAATAATGAGTAGATCTCTACTAAAGCCATGGGGTTTTGCCTATGTGGTACATATAAAGTGGGAAGCAGCTGAGAAGCAAAATCTAACCTGCTAGTGATGCCAATTTAGCTAGCAGACTGAAGGCAACTCATAATAAAACTCTTGGCCGATTTTAAAGGATTTGATCTGCTATTTTGTTTTAATTGTTCTATATAAATCTTACACAATTAAAATGTATGAGGGGGCTTTATGTAAATGCTTTAGCAAATATATTGCTGTTTATGTACAGTATATCCCCAGTTTTGTAAAAAAAAAAAAAAAAGCTTTTCTCAAAATTGTATTTGCACTATCAAGTAATGATCTATCTTTCCAAAATTCCAGTTATTTTCAGACAAAATAATTACAGCCTGAAAGGAAGCATAACTAATTGGTTTTATGCCTATCATCTGCACAACACAATTCTGAAAAGAGCAATGATATATAGATAATGTTCATAAATTACACATCAGCTACAAAAGTTAGTACAAAATGTGTAGGAATATAAAGATGATACTTCTTTGTCCTTTAATTTATCAATAACACTTCTTTTGCCTGAAAAAAAAGCTAATAATGAACTATGAGGAACAAAGTTTGGAAGCTTAGTCAGAAATATAACAGTGGTAAGAACTTCAAGAAATTCATTATGAGTATGAATTATGAATGGAACTCATTATGGACCATCCTATGCAATGAGGTGAGCAACTTATAACTGAATACATACAGAGGGACAACTATTTTTAATTTTCCTCTTTTTTTTAATCCCTGCATAGTAGCACTGCAACAAGAAAATGTTACCATGCTTTAAGGACATTTGCACCCTGTAACAGCATCGTATCAGTTTCTTCCTTTTCAGTCTAGTATTTCACTGAACTTACATCTTGTTTGCAGGATTCCCATAGCTATCTAGTTGAACACCATGAGAAACTGAGTACAGAACAAACCAAGCCTTTGGTTTGTTCCCTAGATTTGAATGGAACCCTATTATAGGTAGGATGGGTCCAAAGTATTTTGTGGGTTGAAAAGAAATTCAACAGCACCTCGAAAAGCAACACTTTGAAAAGTATTGCTGAACCATTACAGTCCAAATTATTTCTTTTATCTCTCACCTACCATAATGTCACTTGAGACAGACTGCTTCTGCTCAATTCATGACAGGTCCAGCCCTCTGGCTTTGCTTTATTCCCATAACACTATCAGCTAATTAAAAATAATTCAGTTGTTTAATCACCTAATATATTATTGAAATTTCAACACAGGTGTATTTTGGGGGTATTGACAGCAGGGCATGGCCCCTTTTAAATCTAAGATTGCTTCCAATTTATTCAACAAAAGCTGTCATTCATTGTTAGGAGAAAAGGCCATCCTTAATAATTTGTCCCTATTAGCACCTGTGCCAAAACCGATTTAGCAATGAACAAGTGCCAAGAAGATGTAGAGGGAACTGGATAGAACAAAAACAAAAAGTGAGAAATGGACAACTTTTATTCCCATCAGAAGTTCCAGATGTAAAGCTTGCATTGATATTGATTTCTAGTATCTACTGTCAGCTTCACTTGCCTCTGATCCCACACTGCTGGGAGGAATAGCATATCAATTTTACGAAGAAAAGCAAACTACCTGCATTATGTGAGTATGTACATAAAACATGTTTCTGTTTTATGAAATGTTCAACAGAATGCAGTGTATCTACATGCTATCTTTGATAATCTACCTCTAAATTTCAGCTCAGTTGGGGGCACACATTAATATGCCATTAGAACCTTCTATCTGCTCATTGCCAGTACCAATTTATGTCAACGAAAGACAATAACACAGCACGTAAAGGGAATTTTAGCAAAGTTAAGACTCTGTCCTGTTCAGACTATGAGATGGCCAAACAGGATTATATCAAAACAACTCTTTATTAAGACAATTATTTACATTAATAAGTCCATGTGAATGATGAGGTAAGGCTGTTTTCCGGTCAAGGCCACCCAGGCAACAACGGAAGAACAGGGAAGGTTGCAGGTGCAGACTGTGTTGGAGCAGCAGGGCAGGATTCGCTGACTGGAGCTGGGAAACTGGAGGGAGCTGGGGAACATGGCAAGACTGGAACTGGAGGAAGGTCCGTGATCTGGAACACTGACCGAACTAGGCTGACAAGGGGAGGCAAGGTGAGACCGAACTGGAACCACTGCACAAGGCTTGGCTCTGGAGACTAGACTGGACTGGACTGGAGATTCCAGACAAAGCAGAGAACTAGAAGCATGACTAGACTGGACTGGAAATTCTAGACTAGACTGAGGACTTGGAGCACGACTGGACTGGACTGGATATCCTGAGCAAGTCTGGGAACCCAGAGCTCAACAAGACTGGACTGGAGTTCTGGACAAGGCTGGGAGCTTAGAACACAACAAGACTGGACTAGAGGTCCTGAGCAAGGCTGGGAGCTGAGAGCATGACAAGGCTGGACTGAAGATTCTGGGCCAGGCTGGAAGCTTGAGGCACAACGAAACTGCGCTGGAGATCCTGGGCTGGGCTGAGAGCGAGAAGCAAGGCTGGGAACACTCTTGGAACGTGCCAAATGTCAGCAGCGAGGTCCAGAACTGGACGTGAGGCTGAGGTTGCACGAATCGGCAGGAAGAAGATCCTCTATGGCAGCTTGGGCAGAGGGCAGGTCCTCAACAATAGGAAATGCAGGCACTGATTCCACTCTGGCTACAGACAAGGTTTCCAACGCAGGTAGGGACTCTTGCGCTGGGGCTGAGAACTCAAAGGATTGGTTGTCTCTGGCAGCTTGCTCTTCACGCGTCTGCCTTTTATGCCAATCCTTTGAGTCTGTTTCCATCTGCAGTCAATCGGGCTGCCTTCTCCTTCACATGCTTTTCTGCACGCCTTTCCTGTGCACTGATCAGAGGATTCAAATCCTCCTCCAAAGGCAGGCCAATCAGCACCTCAAACTTCTCCCATGCTGCTGAGTCATCTCTTGGTTTTGCTTCCCCAGTTTCTGCTCGGTAAATTTCTGTTTCCCCTTCTGACTCAGAATGAGTTTCACTTCCTGAGTCAGAAGCCAGCTGAAACCTCACAGACTCAACAGTTCTGGCACAATATACATCAATCCAATCCATTAATACTATAAAAGTACTTGAGAAGCCATCCATTATATCTCTCTCTGCCCCCAATAAACCACAGAACTTTAGGGCTACATTTAAATTTTTTTCTTTGTGTCCATGATTTTAAAGCCAGCTGCACAAATTTCCCCCTCCTCCATGCCCATAAGTGAGTATCAAAATAATATTAAATATTGATGAATGCATCTCATCTACATAAAGCTCACAATGGTTAAGCTAAAACAAATGAAATCTGCTACAAAATATTAAAAGCAGATTGCTCCTCTCTAGTCATTATTTCTTCTAAGATAATGAATTACAAGTAAACTCCTTTACAATTTTCCACTAATTTACCTCAAGATCCAGTCAGCCCTCCATAGCCATTGGCCTTTTCCATAGCCTTTATTTTTTCCCATAAAAAACTTTGGATTGGTTTGGTTCTACTTCTGCAAGGTTTTCAATACTTCTTCCTTATGCAGAGATGGTGCCCTTTTGGCTTTACTGAGATGAATTTCTCTCAAATGACTTCAGTGTTTAATGGATTGATGAATCTGGTGGCTTTTTATGCAACAGAGCAGGCATACACAAGAATGATCCTGTGAGGTAGTTGGGCTGAGAGAGAATGAATGGTCCAAAGTCACTGAGTGAGTTCCTTGGGAACCTGATTTCAGATCTCCCCAATCCAAGTCTAAAACCCCAACTACATTACATTGGCTTTGAACTCCTTGAAGTCAAATTCCATAGGTCTGATGAAGCAAATGGTTATGCAATAATAAAATTCTTAATCTTTTATGCCAGTGACTACTAATTATGCCTCTGTGTTCTCAGATATTTTTAAATTTAATAAGACATAACATTTTAAAATTTTGTAATTGGTTAATCAATAATAATCAACTGTAATGAGATGTGTGGCACATTTTTATATTCTGATCTTTAAAACAGATAGAATTTCATCTGTTAAAAAAATTTCCTGAAATTCATTCTCTGCTTTGTAACTATAGCAGCCTCAGACAAGAATCCTATAGACCATTTTTTTTTCCCCTGAACCACAGGTCTGATATTTTTCCTTGGCTATTTAATATTTGCACAATGAAGTACAATACAGAGAAATAATAAGATTTGCCAAGACATATCACAGCTTATTTGAGGAGTATTCTTGATATGATCTCACTATGTACACAATGAGGAAAACATATTGCTCCAGCTGAGCTTGAAATCAATTGCCAGATCCAAATGTCAGCAAACTGAAAACTTGTTCAGCACTTATTATGAGATGTGATTGATACAACAGAGTCAGAAAGATATTGCAGTGGAATTGTGATGTAAAATTGTTCTTTAAAATGAATTTATGTATAGTGAAAGAAGAACAAAAATCTCCCCTTTATGACAGATGGAAAGTCTAACCCACAGTACTTCAAGTCAAATGCACTTTAAATCTGGGAAAATGATAGGCTAGAATATCCATCCATCAAACCAATTCTTTGAATACATGGCCTAAAATAATCTGATCTCTGTCCTGGCCATTTTCCACTCCCCACCCTGTCAAAGGGCATAATACTGAAAGCCAATCTAGTCATTTAGGCATTTTGAACAAGAAAATCCCACAGTCATCTCTCCATGCCTTTAGCAGTAAACCATTCTATAGAATTAACAAAGAAGGATATGAAATCTAAATTAGGATCTCAGACAAATACACAGAGCAGCTAGATCCAAAAACCTCTTCCTCTCCATTGTCAATCAATAATATTTATTTGGTCAATGACCAGCAAAATTTAAAAGGACAAAAACAAAGTAAAACAAAGAAATACAACAGTATACTACCAACTAATAAAATAGATCCCATAATAATATAGCATTCACTCCTCTATTACTATATTAATACATGTGTTACCCAGGTAGTAAAGGTAAAGGTTTCCCTTGACGTAAAGTCCAGTCGTGTCCGACTCTAGGGGGCGGTGCTCATCTCCGTTTCAAAGCCTTGGAGCCGGCGTTGTCCATAGGACACTTCCGGGTCATGTGGCCAGTATGACTCACGGAACGCCGTTACCTTCCCGCCGAAGCGGTACCAATTAATCTACTCACATTTGCATGTTTTCGAACTGCTTGGTGTGCAGAAGCTGGGACGAGCAACGGGAGCTCACCCCGCCGCGCGGTTTCGAACCGCCGACCTTCCGATCGACAGCTCAGCGGTTTAATAAGTATAAAATAAAACAAATAAAAATATATCCTCTCTGTTGTCATTATGCCAGAAACACCATTTATCGCTGGCTTGGATGGGGATGAACTGGTTCTGACTCAATCCTACCATGACCAAGTGGCTGTGGGTATTTTGGCTGCCCAGATCTGAGGATACTCCAACTTTGACCTTGGAAGGGGTCTCACTTCTCCATTCAAGGGTGCTGCACAATCTGTAGGTCTTCACAGTCTCACAGCTTCTTCTCAATGAACAGGTAGCAGTTGGCCGTTGTGGCCAGGAAGTCCTCTGCACAACTTGTGTGCCAGTTGTGCCCTTTCCTAGATGTAGTACAGGCAGTGATATGTTTTGGTATGTCCGTGTAACACCTCTCCTTCGCAAACTGCACCAGTTGCTGGTTTGCTTACAGGTGCAATTCAAGGTCCATACTCCTGAAAATCCACCAGGTTTCCTTTCTCCATTTTCTCTCAGCCTCGTCCTTCACCCCCTCCATTCTTTTCTCCACACACCAGACTCCTATTCCTCCTGTCCCCAACCACAGAGATCAGAAAGCAAACAGACGGAAACAGCCAATATAGAAGCAGTTATCCGTTGCTTCTCTATATTTTTACAAGGGGTGATTCTTACAGAGTTCCCTGGCAGTATTGTCCTTATGCTAAAATGATGTTGATATATTAAATTGAAAAGAAGACTACACTGTAATTTGCTTCCTCAGTTTAGACATCAACAAGAATTTAAGGCTGTGCAAAGCATTCAAAAGAGACATTTCACAACATGGAAAAATGAAACATCTGAAATCTTTGGACAGCCCTACTGGGTTATGACTATTCATAGGAAATGAAAAGGTGTTTTTAGCAAAAGACAATTGTCCTACTGTTAAATTGCTCTTGCCATTTGGTTTTCTAATATTCAGTTGTAATCTGCCTTCCTATTACTTGAAACCATTACTCTGTATTTTACACACTGGGATGCTAGAAGCTATGAGATTCTTTTTGTGTCTTTAGGTACTTGAAGAGTGCCCTTAAGGCCCCAATAGACTTTTTTTTTTCCCAGAGCTTAAACATACCAAGTTCCTTCAGACTCTCCTTGCACAACATAGTTTCTAGTCCACTGATCTACCTCTTGCCCTCTTTTGCACCTATTGCAGTGTGTCTGAATCCTTCATAAAGCAGGGCTCTCCAAAATAGATACAGTATTCAGCATGTGGTTTAGTCAATGTAGAATATTGTTATTAACAAATATTCCATCTATGTCCTTATAAGCATTCCAAGCATGGATTCTCCACATGAAAATGAAAAGAAGATAAATAATGATGACAACTGGTGTGAGAGAAAACATAGCTTTGATATAGTTTTGAACATTTTTCTGCATTCCAAGTTTTTGTGTGATTCTTTTTGTTTTTTGCACCCAGGCATTTCAGACTTAGATATTTTTTTTTCTTCCCATTTGGCTGCAACCAAATGATGCACCTTGATTACAGGAAATAACAAGTTTCCCTTTCTACAGAGGAAGAGGGCACCAGCTGAAAGACCAAATGGAGATGTGGTCAGCTAGAGGACGAGATATAAGTAAGTATAAATATGTGAAATGATCAAAGATGTTTATTTCTTCCATGATACGAAGATTAAATTTGGGTTCTTTAACAACTTTTCCTGGCAGAATTCTTTACTTAAACTTCAGGGTTATTTTTTATATTAAAATAATACCTATGTTAGATCTAGTTGTCCCAAACAGAGAGTCAATAGCAGGATTGTATGCATAAATGTTCCTCTATACATAATCTTCTTTATGAACAGAGAATTTATCTGTATTGGATGAGATTCTAACACAGGCACCACTATAAATGAATGTAGAAATATTTTATTGATTTTTCTGAAGAAGCAATCCTTTTGGTATGCCTTCAGTTACAGCAGAGACAGACAACTTAAATCCTGGATCTCATGCAATCCCCAAATTGTCTTTTGGTAAAATCCCAGTCTAATCCATACGCATGACGCAATCCTACTTACTTTGCAACAGTGCACTGCTCATCAGGGCTGTTGCTAATGAAAAAAAAAGGGCTGCCTATACCTATTGCTCTTAATATATTTCTAAACAACCATAGGGGTCCTCAATCATCATGGGTTGGCAAGCAGATCCGGAGTTTAAGAACATGTGAGCACTCTTGCAAAAAGATTCCTGGGTGGGAGGGCTTGCCCATGTGCAAAATGATTGCCATAATCAATTACAAAGAACAAATTTACCAAAATACAATAAGTAAGCCCCTCTGGCTTGTCCTTTTTAAGGGCAGATAGGCACACTTTCAAATTATGCCCTGGGCTGCAATATCCATAACATTTGGCGGGGTGTGTGTGTGTACAAAATCACATGAGGTCAATTTTAGGCTCAGAGGCATTCCTGGCAATAAAAAGAATACTAGAGGCAATGCTGTGCTTCGCAACATGTCAGTTTCATGGTCCTTCCTCAAGAGTATCCAGGGCATATGCTGAGCCACAAAGAGTTGGGGGAAAAAGAAAATTGTAATGGGTGTGCTATCTTCTCAGAATTCAGTAATTAAAGCAATCACTTTTTCCTTCTTAGTGTGGCTGATCTCTGCTTTCTTTCAGGTGAAAGAAGTATTTGGCCTGGATGCCAGATTCTGAATTTCCTGTCTAAAAGCATAATACCACCTTCCTTGAGCTTGCCTATTTCTTTGGTTCATCAGCTTCCCAGTCTTACAGAATTCTGTTTGGAGACAGAGGGAGAATTCATCTGGCTTGTATACACTTTTTGATCCATTCTCATGCTTTGGTACTTACTTTTCTCTGAATGCTGATGCAAATCTCCAATAATAAAAATTGAATACAAATAATATATACTAGTGAAATAACACACAAAACACTATGGAATGGAAATTGCTTGCCCACCCCCCCCCCTCCCCAATACATTAAAAAAAAAATAGGGAAAACTCAAAAAGAACTTAGAAGCAAATCCCAATGCATCTGGGAGAGGGGGAAACCCAGTTTTGGAGATTCTTTCATATATTATACATGATAGAGATAGAGATAGAGATAGAGATAGAGATAGAGAGATAGATAGATGTGATAAGTAATGAGTAGTTTTAAGGCGACAGCCTTAACATTTTTAGTCTGATAATTTTGCCAGGGTATTGTTTGAAGATCCTTCCTGCTTTCAAATCTGCTATTCAATGCAATAATTTTATGTGAACGTGAATCACATTTTAGAGGTACAACTGCTAAGTGGAGGAGGCTGTAAAAATTTTTCCTGAAGCCTGAATGAACATTAATATTTCTAGTATTTATCTGTTATAAAATAGAAGGATTATTATTTATTAAATGTTTGTATATTGTACACCGCCCACAGTCATGTTTTGTGAGATGGGCAGCTATATAAATTTGTTAAATAAATAAATAAGCAAGCTGCCTGACTTCCAGTGACCCTGGGAGGTTTACAAATTATTTAAAACATGAAAAACAAGACAAGAAAAATGACCAGTAACAAAAGAAGGGTAGAGATGGCAGGATAAAAAAGGATGGAAAAGGAAGGTGTTTTGAATGTGTCCTAAGAAGATGTAGAAGGGAAGGGAAGGGAAGGGAAAAAGAGGATTCTTGAGTATGTAATACCTTACATATTGAATGCCCTAAGAATATTAATTACTTTTCTCCTATAACACATTAATGTTTGTACACGTTCAAGTTGTTATTTTTAGTTATCTCAGACTCAGATATAGGGATGTTTGGGAATCTGACCTTTTGAATGCCTGATTTGTACAAATTGGCTTAATTTGTAGATCAGCACTTCAATATCCCCAAGTTTTGTACCTTCTAGCTGGCAGGCCACTTGCATCAAAAAAAAAAAAAATGAAAGGGGAGAGAGGAAACACCAGGTTGGAGATAGCAGTGGTTGTTTGTGAGATCTACAGGCATTATTTGCTAACACAGTCTTCAAACAACCAAACTGGCATCTAAATACATGACATCACCAGAGGGAGTACACAGAAATCAAAATGAGTATAATATTGGTAAAAGGGAATGGAAAAACCCAAGTATGACAGCAAAGACATAGCCAAAGGTTGATTGTGCAACAGATCACAAATGGCTTGTGTGTAAATTTCAATTCTATCTAAAGTAGAAGAAGAACGCCAACCAGGTTCCATGATATTTGAGCATATATCCATCATTTTCAAGGAGAATTGTTTTGGAGTCCTGAACCTCATTGATTGGGAACCAGAAGAGCTGTGGAATAAAATCCAAGAAGTTGATATGGGTGAATGTGAACAATGAACAGATAACTGATTCAAAGAAAGGTGGAAGGGAGTATGCTGAAATTCTGTATGGCCGGAATGTCAACATCCAGGATACCTTAGAACATATTCTCTATTAAGGAAACTTTAGTACCAAAAGATAAAGCTATATCAGCACTCTAGTTATTACCAAGACAGAAGGCTAGGGGAACTGATGGAATACTCACAGAAATATGGCAAGCAACAGAAGAAGAATCAGTAAAACTTCTAAACAAACTATAGCAGCAAATCTGGAAAATGACACAGTGACCAACAGACTGAAAGAGGTCAGTCTACATACCAATTCCAAAGAAAGGAGATTAATTTCACATACTAGCAAAATAATGCTTAGGATCATCTAATGAAAATTAGAGCCCTATGTTGAAAAAAAAAAGATGCCAGATGTTCAAGCTAGTTTTAGAACAGATTGAGGAACAAGAGACATTGTTGCTGATCATGCTGGATAACTGAGAAAGGCAAATAGTACTAAAAAGAAGTTACTATGTGCTTCATTGATTATAGAAAGGTCTTTGATTGTGTTGATCATGTCAAGCTGTGGAATGTGCTTAGGAAAATGGGAATCCCATAATAGCTCATTGTCCTCATGCAAAACCTATACATAGGAAGACATACCAGATGGAATAAGGTGAAACAAACTGGATTTTGGATAACTAAGAAGTGAAACAAGGCTGTATACTCTGTCCTTATTTATTAACCTATATACAGAATACTGCATATATTGAGAGAAGTGGGATTGGAAGATGAGCATGGTTTTAAAACTGAAGGAAGAAACCTTAATAACCTATACTATGCTGATGACACTACTCTGATAGCTGAACATGCAAATAAAATGCAAGCTCTAGTAGTCGAGCACAGTGAAAAAAATGGACTATGATTAAATATAAAGAAGACCAAACTAATGACAACAGGTACAGCAACCAGCCATGGAATTAACAATGAAGATACTGAAATGGTGGATAGCGTCTGCCTTTTAGGATCATTATCAACAGTAGAGGAACTGGCAATCATGAATATGCCACAGGCTAACACTTGATAGTGTACTGTACTAATGAATGCCTTGGAAAACATTCTTATTCTGATATATGTTTATTATCTACAAAGATCAAACTGTAGCACTCTATGGAAGCTAAAGGTTGACTCTTAAGAAGCAGGATAGAAACAGTATTGATGCTTTTGAACTGGGAGAACACTCCTGAAAATAATATTGATAGTCAAGAAAACAAATGGATCACAAAATGAATCCAGACTTTTCATTCAAGGCACAAATAGCCAGATTGAAATTATATTTTGGACACATTATGTGAAGACCTAGCTATCTTGAGAAGTCTGTAATGCTGATGAATTCTATTATAATAACAATAGAAGACCTGAAGGGCCAGATTGTAGACAGATCCTCCAGGAGAAAGTCTGTCTATGTGGTCACTAAGAGTCAACACCAACTTGATGGCACATCTATCCATTGAAATACTTAGAATGGATCTTAGAACGGAAGATAAAAATACCCAAGTGTCGATTACAAGGAGAAAAAGTGCAAAACAATACTATTCAGTAAAAACAATTCTAAGTAAACAGAAGTCAAAAAAATGAGAGAGAGAGAAAAAAAAAAGCAAACAGGCTCCAGACTCCCTCTGAAGATATGGCCTACAAGTGACATGGAAGGATCTTTCTGAATCATTTGATCAGAGGTAGGCTGGCAGGGGGTCAAGGCAGTTCTTGAAATAAATTGGGCTAAATCATGTAAAGGGTTAAGGGTGAAATGTACTAGCAAACAATACAATTAATGTGGTATTGGTGTGTTATGAGCTGATGAAGGGATCAGAAGTTATGTTGCCTTTTTGTTACAGACTTACTACCCTAAGTCACCAACTCCTGATTAAATACCCCTTATCTTGTATGGTGTCTCAGGTCATTTATAAGGTTTGTTTTGCATGCATTCCATCTTTTTCATCTCTGTATTTTTTTTCTCCAAAATATAAAATGAGGCTCTTTTATAATTGTGCCCTCTAGCCAAACATAAAATTGTAGGTTGCATAACAACAATGGAAAACTGGGAACAAAAATTCTTGTTTGGTTGTCACTAAGCTGTAACTGATCTGCCCAGATCTAACTGTTACTGGGAAAAAATTCAATGGCTTAGAAATGGCTTAATGAAAACTTCAAACCATAGCATTTAATCAAATGCACAGTCTCAAATTCCAAGGAAATCCAGAGGGACTCAAGCTGTTATCATAGAGATCTAATTTTCCTAGATATAAGAGAAATTTGCATAAAGTGTCAAAGTTTTGGTAAGAACAAAATTGTAACAATAAATGCTGAAGGCTGATGCTTAAAAACAACATGATTTTCCAAATGATAGTCTTTATTATTCATTGCTTCTAATGATGCTGAGTGCCATCACACAATTTTGTGGGACAGCATGATACAATCGATAGATAGATAGAAAAAGATAGATAGATAGATAGATAGATAGATAGATAGATAGATAGATAGATGATTTGGCAATGTCATGCCTACGTCTTCCAAGATTGTGCTGTTCCCTCTCAAACATTTGATTTTTTTTTAATTTAAAAAATTTGTTTGCTATTTCACAGCCACATCAGGAAGTTGGGTGTGTTGGCACCCATAGAAGCTGCACTGTTACCCCAATATAAAAATAATATAGTAGGCCAGCCCTCATTAGCAAAGTCATATTTCCTGTGCTATGTCATGAGTCTGTAAACCTACCCTTACGTGAGTAGAGTGGAAAGATGGGGAAAACAGTAACTCAGTATGTGCAGACTGATTTAGAGTGCTTTTACTACCTCACAATCAAGTCAATCATCTAATTATGACACTACTTTTTGCCCCATGTACAAATGTTCCCAAACCTGGCTAAACACCATCACAGATTTCCTCCATATCATCCTTACTAGTCTTGACTTCCAAACTTTATCGTAATGCAGTGTGAGCTCTCACTGATGAAACTCATCTGTACTAGAGGGCTGGAGATTTACGTGGCTGTTGCATGTCCAGCCAATTGCCTTCCCTTTACTTTTTTCCTTTCAGTAGTACAGGAAAAAATATAAATTTGATTCTGTAAGGGTGGCCAGAATTCAGATATTTTGCTTGCCTCAGAAGTGCTGCTGCAGAGACTGACATGATCGTGCCAGGAACAAATGTGGGTTTTCCCCACATGTGATAGAATTAATGTCCCTGTATTGCAGATGGTGGAACTGAAAGTGAGCAATTATAGCTTGCTTATGGCTACTGTTGTTTATTGGCATGCTCTCACAAGTCAGATGCTTGCATACAAAGCACAATACCTCAATATCAAAACATATCAACATAATTATAGTTCTAACAGTGTTAATAAAAGTGTTTTTTATCATCTTGAAAGAATCTACAGAAAGCATGAGATGAATCTCTGCTTTTGGAAGAAAAATAAAATTAGATTTATTTATCTGATCTTCAGGGAAGAAAACCTTTTACCTCTCAACATAAAAAAAAACTTAAGTAAAAGATGGGCATTTCAATTACCCTGCTTTTAAAAAGGCTTTATATATAATTTTATTGCCAATAGCTGCTTAAAATATATATTATGAAGCAATCCTATCACTGCATAGTTCTGAGCTAACAGTAAACATTAGAAGTAAATAATCTGTTGTTTAACTAGTGACTTCCAAACTGGACTGACTGGTACACCCATGTACAGTATCTCCTCAATTGTAGTTTTGCATGCATCTCTTTAAAAAAAAGGTCCTGCACAAATATATAAATACATTTGAAAGTAAATTTACTCTCAAAATGTACAATTTATTATGTAGAATTGTGTGATTCTTTGAAACAAGTATTTTGGTGAGCATCAGATCACCTGGTTAACCAATTTCAGCCTATATATTAGTCCAGCATGTGTGAAATTCATAAAAACAAAGAATTCCTCCAGCACCCCAAGTAACACAAACTCTTCCATCAAGATTTACAAGTTGCTTTCTTTATTAAATAAGTAAGTATACTCAATATTGCACATGGTCCTTTTTACATCGGCTCATTTGGGAGAAAATATCCCCTAAGAATTGTAAAAGCTGTAGCTATAACAAATCATATTTTCCTTTTGATGCTATTATGAAAAACAAGCATTTGACTGATCAGCAGTGGCAGCTCAAAAAAACAAAAATAAAAAACCCAATCCCCCTCAAAAAACTATGGTGTTATAGTGTATGAAGAAATCTCTTCTCAGGTTATCAACTGAAGCACAATCCCAAACGATAATTTCTTTTTAATTGTATATGCGTGCCTGTGCACACATACACAGATACGAACAGATAACAACAGTAAAAAAAATGTATAAATTAAGATGAAAACAATTTTGGGTGCAACTTTTTTCCTAAATTTTGCAGCGGGGTGAAGGTTAATATCAAGCAAAGTTTTCTCTCAATAGGAGTGGTAACTGTATGCCACCCAGAGAACTCCTGTTGAAAGTGAAAGAACAAATATACAAATGATTTATCTTTTAAAGAAAGGTACTCCAATGAAAGTTCCATGAAAACAATGATCTTTGGAGTTAAAAACCAAAACAAACAAAAAACCCTTATGTTAGAGTAGTTTGCATTTTAAAAGCCTATATCAAGAACATTTTGATGCCAAACAATGGAAGTATTTTTATAAATATATATTTTTAGGAAAAATATATATATACTGGGCAATTTACATTAACAGTTACATAAATTAGAAGATATAGGAAACTGCCATAAGTCACAAGATAATGCAAATGTAAATAAGTAGGAACTATTATCCTACTAAGGTGGAAATAGAATATTTAGCAATTCATATTCAAAGAGCCAGTTTGGTGTAGTGGTTAAGGCATCAGGCTAGAAACTGGGAGACTGTGAGTTCTAGTCCTGCCTTAGGCCAAGAAGATGGCTGGCTGACCATGAACCAGTCACTCTCTCTCAGCCCTAGGATGGAGGCAATGGCAAACCACTTCTGAAAAACCTTGCCAAGAAAACTGCGGGGACTAGTCCAGGAAGTTTCCAGGAGTCAAAAACTCATTGAAAGGTACACACATACATTTGAACCCCCATTGAGGGTTGGTTATAGGACGTATGAATGGGGTGGAAATGCTACTTTTCTGGCTCCAGAACCCCTCAGAATACATAGGCATACAGAATCTCTAATAATAGGTCAAAATATGGAATGTTTGGGGATTGGAGAAGCTCCCTTGTTTTGACATGCTCTTGGATAATCCTACTTAATTAGAGTAATCTGAAGGTTCTGTAGTTAATTTCTGTCACCATTGGCTTAAGGGGGAGATGTCATTTTAAGAGCATGATTTAAAGGGCCACAGATAGCCCAATCATTTCACACACACACACACAAAGTCTTTTAAAGTTGGAGTTACAGAAGCAGCTGATTTTAGACTTTAACAAAAGCTGAGTAGAAAAACACTGTTCATATCATTCTGAAAATCTATTTTCAAGTATGCTTTTTTCACTATAGTTTTATGATGTTCTTAATATTTGCATTAAAAGACATGAGAAAGGTCATTGGAACAAAAGGAAATGTATTTAAAGTTTCACAAGTTGTATTTTATGTAATTGTGCTCGAGTTTAACAGATTACCACAAAAATTCTATTGCAAGTGTTGTTTTGTAAAGGAAAGGGCAGTTATGAAAAACAAATTCCAGGTAGGGGATCATTAGGAATCAAACTGAAAATAAAACTGCCATCATTGTTTCTGCATATCTGTGGTGTGGCCAAACTGGGAATATTGCCTATCACTCCTTAATGCATTTGAAAAAGGCTATTATTCTGAAGTGCTGATGAAAATGCAGAGCAGGTTATATAACAACAGTGATCAAAAGGCTACATTAACTTTGCAATGGGAAAATGTTGTGAATAACTGAAACCTAAATGGGTTGAGAATGGGACGTTCTCCTTTCGGAAATGTGCCCACTGGGATTTCTGTGCACGGCTGTAGCCATGACCCCAAGGTATGAGTGGTACAATGGTTATAGTAATCTAGGAGACACTTGGGGTTTTCAGAGGTGCTGCTCCTGAGATAATTGGATGTGAGACCATGTTTCTGAAATGGAGTTCTAGAGGTGAGATGGGATTAATGCTACTGTATCAGCCTCCCTGCCGCATAGCAACTTTCCTGTCTGAGCTGCTTGACTCTGGGCAGATTTTGTGTGTGAGTGTGAGTGTGTGTGTGTGTGCTTTTAAGTCCATGTTGACTCCTGGTGACTGCCTCGACAAGTCCCTGCAGCTTTTTTGGCTAGGTTTTTCAGAAGTGGTTTGCCACTGCCTCTTTCCTAGGGCTGAGAGAGAATGACTGGCCCAAGGTCACCCAATTGGCTTTGTGCCTAAGGCATGACTAGAACTCACGGTCTCCCCATTTCTAGCCCGGTGCTTTAACCAATACACCAAACTGGCTCTCTCTGGGCAGACTGGTGGCAGAGGTGTTATTGGGAGACTTCAACCTGCCTTCTCTGGGTGTGGTGTCATAGGTGGTTTGGGAGTTCATGGCCACCATGGCCCTTACCCAGATCACTGAGAGTATGACACACATGAGATTACATGCTAGATCTAGATTTTGTTCTGAGGCAGTGAGAACTTAATGAGGGTATGGAAGAGATTAACTTCAATCCCTTCTCATGATCGTATCATTCTTTGATTATTTTGGAGTTCTCCATAGCCTCTTCCACTGCAGGAAAACTGAGTTTCATAGGGAGTTTGGTGTAGTTCCTGAGGCTCTGGTGCACAGTTGGACTGAGACCTTAGTCATTGCTTGAAATCAGAGCGTGGCCTTGTTTTGCTCAGTTATCTGAGAGATGTTTGAATCTGTTGGCTCTGATAAATTGGATAGGATCCTCAGGGCTGTAAGTGCAGTCATCTCTGTGTTAGTTCCATGCCCCTCCTTGTTGGTTAAGGACCCAAGAAGATGACATGTGATTGGGTCCAAGTGGTGGGGAATTCATCCTTTAGTCAGGGAGTGGTCTCACCTGCACTTAAGAAAGTAGTGGTTCATCCCTCCTGAAGAAATCATCACTGGACCAAATGATATTGTACCATTTTCATTCTGTGTCCAATATTTTATTTTAAAGGGAACGTTGTTCAGGAGGTGGTCAGACTGCAGTTTTACTGGGCCCTAAGGAAGGAGATTATATGGTTCCCTTTGAGTCACATTTTAGGCATCGAGGTGAGATGACCTCTGGAAGGATTGGGATGCTGGTAGTGCATCCATCCTGATCCTCCTTGATCTGACAGTGGCCTTCAACACCATCTTATGCATGTTTATGAGCACCATAATTGCTATTTCCTTTCAATAAATGCATCAACTTATTTGCAATGCATAATGAAAAAACTGGAAGAAACTTCAAAGAGGTTTAGCAATTTATCTGAATAATACCTTGTTAACTGCTTAGATCTGTAGGGAAGGAGATAAAAGGGTGCAGAGACTACCTTATCTGCTTCTAGATTGAATAGGGACCACTTGGACCACTAAGTCCAATGCCCTCCATATTAAATCTTTGCAGAAAGGTGCCTGTTTAGACACATCATGTGAAGGGCAGACCATGTGATTTCTTTGAAGACTTTAAAGACCCAATCAAAAATTGGAAACAGTTGATCTGGAATGGGCTACCCTGGAGATAATCTGATCCAACTCAATGTAGGGATCCAGAGTAATTTTTAGAAAAACAAAGAAGCATGGAAGAAACACAAGTGCCTGTGATTTGTTTATGAATTTCTTTTAATATTTTGGCAGAATAAAATACAATTTCAGAAAAGCTGTAGAAATAAAGTATATAAAAATTAAGAGAAATCACTGTTTGCAATTTTAAAGTTATAATTCTATAAAATCTGAAGGTTTTCTTTTTCTAATGCATGGAAATTTTGCAGCACTAACAGTCCTATAGTGAAGAGCATCCAGGCCATCACCTGCAGGAAACCATTCATGGACCTAGTATATGATGTCACTATCATCTCTCATTTTATTTATGGATGAACCTAAGGTACTATTATATAATGTGGATGAGACAGATTTTATAGTTCATTAAGGTATTATTATTGCTGACTACTGTAGGCATGCAAAAATCAAATAATTTTTAAGGCTACACACACACAAATCCATAGGAATTGAAGGTATTGCAATAAAAATAAGAAAAATATATATGAGTTTGTTTTTGCCTGTTGCATTACCATGCATAGACAACTTTCCTGTATTTAATGTGCAATTCGTTTGCAAGAGCAGACTCATATTAAGGAACATCTCATTTGCAGACTTCAAAAGTAAAGCTGTAGCTGAAGAAGCAAAATATTATTGTGACAATTTAATATACAAGCAGTGCCAGAAATCGTCTAGATGTCTAACAGCCAGAAAATCCACTGGAATTCTTGTTCGAAGTTCTGAAAACTTGGTTTTCTCTCCAAATGCATACTGTATGTGTATATGAATGTGACAGCTGTGTGTGTTCCAAGTATTTTTGATACAGTGAAAGTATATACTGTATGGTCCTAGAGTTAATTTGCCCAATTACCTTTTGCTTTAATCTGAACAAGATTGGCAGTATTATTCCTTACTGGGTGTAGTTAACTGGATACAAGGGCCAGTCTAGTGTTTTATTGAAAACTGTTTTCCATTTTCTCAAAACATGTCTTTCTCTATAAAAGAGAATTCTGGTTTTCTACCTCATACCTGATCCTTCCAAATTCTTTCAGACTTTGAGCAATATATTCTGAATATAGGATGTAATGTCCCTGATTTTTCAGTTCTGCAAATTTGCATGATCTTTGTTCATGCATGGCTCAGGTAATAACAATAGCTAGGAGCACTTTTCAACTCCTACAGTTAACAGATGCATTTCCTTGTAAATTCAGACTTGGCTATTACTACTACTCATATGGGATAACATTTATTCAGTGCCAATCTGCTTAAGGCACTGTGCTGAACATAAACATTATGCATTATGTGTGGGGAACTTTCAATTTGCACACATAAAATAGCAAGATAAATGTCAAGGCTGAGGTTCCAGCCATACATTACTAGACTAACATGGGTCCCTGTTACAACGCCATGCTTTACTTTCATATATTGATTTGTTAAAAAACAAAACAAAAGACGTCTCGTATTTATGTGTAAGGCAAGCATGGAGAATATTTATTCTGCTGACAGCAGCATTCCCTTGGAAGCAATTTATAGGAGGCTGTAGGTCAGTGATGGGTATAGTTTAAGCAAGCACTGATGTACTCAGAGCCAAAGGAGTGTGCTTATTTAATTCCTATCTTTCTGATATCCTCCTCCATCCCTTTCTTTCTTTCCAGCACATTGGGCCAGATTTTTTTACCCTGAGGTCTGAATTGTTTGAAGGCAGTTCTTGGTTATCAGGCCATTGGCAGGATAAAAGTAAGCCAAGAAGAACCACATGCAGACCTAGGTCTATAGGTACCCACCTCTGTTTGAAGACATTGCTAACACCTTTCAACATTATCTTGGTTGTAATTTTAAATCTCCCTAACTATGCAAATCTCAAATCTCTCATTTGCTGTCCCATTGTATTAACTCAAAAAGATGTGCAGGTCAAATATTACTTTATTAGATAGAATCTGAGGCTCAACTTTTGTCCAATGACAATCGGAAAAGTTGCGTAGTTAAAGATAGAACTAATTATTTTTTCTTTATTCTTCTGGAATTTAATGTAAAACTACAGGAGCATTTTAATCACATTGTACTCCCTGTCCTCCTTCCTGGTGTTAATCTCTAGGGCAACAGGAAAAGACAAAGATAACAAGTCTCTTTCTTCCCTTATTGCAATCAGGCATTCTAGAACAGGAAAGAAATGATGGACAGAGGCTGTCCTCTCCCAGCACCTTTATAAAGATAATCTCACACCTACCTGGACAGGAGGTGGAGAGGAGGTGGTAACCCTTAGTGAACAAGTTAGAGTCTGCATAGCTACCTGAAGCTATATAGGTGTGCCTTGGAATCAATGTTGATTCCTGGTGACTGCCTAGACTTGCAGTCTATTTGGCAAGATTTTTGGAAGTGGTTTCCCATTTCTATTGCCTCCTTCTGACTGCCCCACAGTCACCCAGCTTTGTGTCTAAAGCAGGGTTTCTCAACCTCAGCAACTTTAAGATGTGTGGACTTTAATCCCCATGCTGGCTAGGGAATCCTGGGAGTTGAAGTCCACACATTTTAAAGTTGCTGAGGTTGAGAAACACCGATCTAAGGTGTGACTAGAACCCACTGTCTCCTGGTGCCTTAACCACCCACATGTGTACAACCTGCTAAACTTAGTGTTAACCTGGGGTATTTAGGGGTTAATTAATTAACACACCAGTTTGTATTAATTAGTGGAAAGAATTGGGCAAACCAGAAAATGGATAAATTCCAGTACCAGCTTAAATGTAATAGGTAAATATCACCTGTACATCATATTATCTGCTTTTTTATCTTGCTAACATCTTATAAAAGAGTATGGAGATGGTCTCAAAGAAGGTATTCAAAGATAAATATAAACTTCTGCTTAGCCCTGAATGGGAAGAGGCAGTGAAGAAGAAACTCAAGATTGCTCCACCTTGATTGTCTTTGGTATAAGAGAGGTGAGAGAAACTCTATTTCAGGCATTCAAGATGCTATTATTATACCTTGCAACAATAAAATAAAGTTCTAATAGTCCTTGTGATGTCTCTTTCCTGAACTGGCCTACTTCTAAGGTTTAACTCTTAGACACTCTTTCTTGCTCACAAGCATCTTTTTGTCACATTCTAGAAAATACATTTGGGGGCTCAAAGGCTTGAGATAAGAGTTACTTGTGTTATGACCTTCTTGGTTCCTAGTACCACTCACTGCATATGTGAACTAGCTCAGAATAAATTCAATTTACAACATTTATTCCTCTTGTGTTTTTTTAATTAAAATCCAAGACACAGAACACAAAAATACATGCTACTCTGTGTGTGTGTGTATGTATAGTCTTAAGCCACTGATATAAAAAAGAAATGGTATCTGTGTGTATGGTATGTGTTCTCCCCCCACCCCACCCCCAATCAAGGCATTTTGCTGTCTAAGCTTTTCTAAAATGTCTCTGGTAAATGGGGACTCAAAAAATAAAAGAATGATTAGAGTACCATGAACTCTCTCCATATTGGCATTGGTGTTGTTTTCCCTTCTTTTCTTTCCCTTTCTCATTTACCATATGATAGAAATCTCCTGCCTGATTTTCTACTGCACTGCTCCAGTAATAGGGACAGGATGGATTTTATTACAGATTTGTTTCCACATGGCCATTTTGCCATTCCTGAGAACTACTGCATTACAGCTGAGGGATTTTAGGGTTAGAAATTTGAAATGAAAAGTTTTAGTGCCATAGTTAAAATTCAGTAAGCACTCAATAAACCAGGGAACAGCTCCTTTTTATTTTACATTTTATAGAAAGCTTTTCTCAATATGTGTGAATATATGGACTGCATTTATATTATAATGGGCAAATATTGCTTTCTAAAAACATACATAACGTATTTGCATCCTCTTTATTCTCTTTTGTGTAGAGTTATACACCTTTAGGGACCAGCTAAAACCACATGCAGGAGTCACAGTTACAATAATAATGATATAGCCATAATCTATCAGTCCTACAACCACAAGATTTATCCTCTTGGTCATCAAATGCCAAAGCTTTAATGTCGAATAACTTGATTATGGAACAGGTGGTTATGAGCAATTCCATGTTTGCTGCCCATGAGAAGAATCAACCACAACAAAGAGAGCTAATACTGATGTCCAGTTTTTTAAAAATCAAATATATAAATGAAAAAACCCAAACAAACAAACAACGCTTGTCCAGGAAACTCTACAGTGACAAGCTCATGAAAAAAACAGACCAGAATACAGCACAGAAACATGGAATGAGCTACACAATTACATGAAATACATGCCATTTTCACTGGCTATTTCATGTTCATGTTTGTGATTAATAGTGGCAAACTATAGCCATTGGGCAAGGTGTTATCAAATAAATAACAACTAAAGGTGTCAACAGCTAAATAGGTGTAGATGATACTTTTTGAAGAGATTTTATATGACCACCTATCTCTAAGGCATAGTATCCTACCAGCTGGGGGAAAAAAAGTCATACCTTTTTGGCAGAACCACTGAGGATCCTCTGAAGAATGCAACATCTAACTTCAAAAACAAAGATCTAGCAGCAGACAGATAGAATATTAACACCTGGTAATAGTTTAGAAACTTTACTTTGCTTCATAAATAATTTCAGCAATAAATCTGTCATGCATCCAGTCCAAGTACAGTCAAGTATTTGGCCTTACAATAAAGAGAAAGATAGATCTAATTGTGCACGTGTGATGCTCTTTTTGGAGGGAGTGCATGATACAATGGAAGAAACTGCTGGGCTTTAAAAAAAAAAGATGCAATTCCCCAAATTAAGTATAATAATTTAATGCTGCAAAGAGGTGTTCATTTTTTAAAAAAAGAATCCCTTTTTGAAATTTTTGAGTATTCATGTCTGTCAACAGTGCAATACTTACATGATAAATTAAGGCAACAGCACTTCTTTTCTCTCCTAATCTTAACATATTAGTCATTAAAAATAACAACAAAAAATCAGCAGCAAAGTCTTCACCGCCAATAATCCTACCTACTGTATAAGATAAGGTAGGTAGTTAAACAATATACTCAACAGTTCATCGAATGTAGCTGCTCTGGAATGTCCATTCTATCTTACTCCATGAATATACAATTAAGTTTTCTTTCTTTTTTCAAAATCATCTACTAGTCTTCCATAAACTTCCAGTCTACTATGCAACAATATTATTAGCCTTATTTCCTGTTTCTCCCAAAGAATGCAACTAATGTAAAACTGTACATAGATGAGTTGTGAAGTACTATTGGGAGAAATGGCAAGACAGTGTTTCAGCCAAGCAAATTAGTATGGGATATAGATTTCCAAGAAGGACCTCTACCTTTTGTCTTCATATAACCCAGATGCTAAAAGTTTACAAATGTCAGATAGGACCATCAAATTAGTGCTTAGCAGTTTGTCATGCAATCTACCATTAGTGGGGAAAATGCATGGACCTTTATTCCTGCAAAACCTCCATTTAAAGTATCTGGCCTTAGGTGAAATCACAGGTTGAAGAAGCCACCATTATAAATTAATTGGTTCCCTGCTGAAATAGGAGCCAGCACCAATCAACTAAGTCAAGCAAAGAAACAATTTGATTTAGTGACTTAGTCTTCATATACAAATGGAGTTGCACACAAACATTCAGGAAGGTTTATCATAGCCCATTTTATTTTGCTGGTAAGGTCTGCTCTGCTTGTCTTTCACTTTCTAGATAGATGGATAGATAGATTTCAAGAGATTTACATATCAGTCTGCTTTCTCCCGTGGAAAAGACTTACCTTTTTTTAAAAATATATGTCTGCTATTGTGTAGCAAAATCAATGACTGTTACAGAAAAATTGAAATCTTAGATATTTCCCTGTCTAGGTAAGTCCCACTAAAAAGAATAGTGCACTATTGTTACACAAACCTATAATTACTTATCTAGTTAAGCCTTTATGAAGTGAATGGGACTTGCTATTGAACAGACATTTAGTCTTTCAATACTATGATTCAGTGATCACTGGCTGAAAACTTTCAAAGCGAACACAATTGTGCACTTCCATTCCATGCTCTGAAGCAGATTGTAGCAGTAGCTGAATCAACCATTACTATAGGATGTTGTTTCTATCCCACTTATATCTTAAGTTTGGGGAATTCAGGAAAGATCTTGCAACAGTTATAATCTTGGCCCTCAGTTTCCCAATGCTGCTAACTACCCAACTCAAAGATAGTTTCATCTTTCTTCTTAATGGTAAATTCAGTGCTCTACATGCACTTCTTCTGCCTCTACATTTTGTGCCAACATTTCTTTCCAACTTCTTCCCCTTTACTTGTTTTCCTGAACTTTTTGGAAATTCTGGAACAGAGTAATTTTAGCCTTCCATTCCTTCATTATTTTTAGCTAAAATCATGGGGGTGGGGGGGAGAGAAAGAGAGAGAGAAAGATTTCACCATTTGAGAGAACCCTGTTTTAAATCAGCTGGGGATTCAAAACACACACATTGGAAAGTTTAATTTTTTTCTTCAAATTCAAGTGTGCATTCACATTTCTGTCTATCAGTAGGGATTTAATATACTTTTCAGTCCTATCAGTGCACAGCAACAGGCTTAGAAAGGTTCTTTCATTCACTCTACAATATCTAAAGGACACTGGAATAGGAATAAGTATGTGAGTGATGCCTTTTAACATAAGCAGATTTGGAGTATTGCTATATTTGCCTGTCACACAGGACCACCAAGCAACCACATTTTACCTTAAGATATTATACAACCCCAAATGTGTAGTTAGCTTATAGTTTGGGGTACTATGCAAACCCAGAAAATTGGAAATTGCATAAATCAGGATTCAGTTATATCATGCAAAACACTACTAGTCCAAAAGTAGAAAATAGTTTTAAGGAATGATCCTTAGGGTGAAATGTTTACTAGGGATGTAGCCCTTTCTTCCAAGTAGCAATATGACCTGAAAAGTCCAAGTGATTCAATCCTGGGAGAGGATAAAATTGCTCAGAAGAGACATAAAGATCTTTGTCAGAGAACAGTCAGTGTCTAAAACAGCTCCAATATCAACCTTACTCTGTTGTCTGGATCCTGATTCTAGTTTCTTGACTGTGCTTGACCTCACTTGGATTTCCAAACTACATGTCTGCTGTGTATTATTCCAACAGATTCTGACTACTTTGGAACTGACCCCAGAATGCTTCTCACATCAAACATATGGTTTCCATGCTTCCAAGTTCTTAATTAACTTGATCTCTTGGTTATTCAACCTTGGCTGTTGAACTTGACTCAGCTTCACTCTCTATTTGCTTGGTGCTGGTCTTAGACAAAACGTGATGGAACAGATCTGATTAAAGTTAAATATTATTGGCTAGCTTTCTATTAAAAATGCCAGAGTATTATTGTCTTAGAACACAGCTGTCAGTTGCCATCTAAATGCCTATATCTCCAGCTGAGGAGGATGAGGAGGAGAAGAAGGAAGGGAAGAGGAATCAGCTCCTGCTGCAAAATGTTGTTTCACAGGATGCTATGTATGTATTATATACAGCAGCTGAGGACCATGAAGGGCAAAGACAGCTCTGCAGTTGGGCTTTTTAATATTACCACTGACAGCCTGGGCTCCCTTTATATACTATTGCTGTCCATGTCAAAGACACACAGCTAGTTTATTGCATTTTATTGCCCTTTTATTATAGATAATAAGAGGCAGCTGAACTAGCAATACAGGCAGACAAAGCACTGAAATTTCACTTCCTTCTATTGACAGGGCATCCACTTTGCACAGATCTGCTGTTCTCTCACACTGAAGACTGTTGTTGTACATTTGATTGTGTAGCAAGGACATTTGAATGCACAATATCAGGGTAAAAGGTAAAGGTAAAGGTTTCCCTTGACGTAAAGTCCAGTCGTGTCCGACTCTAGGGGGCGGTGCTCATCTCCGTTTCTAAGCCTTGGAGCCGGCGTTGTCCCTAAGGACCCGTCCGTGGTCATGTGGCCGGAATGACTCACGGAACGCCGTTACCTTCCCGCCGAAGCAGTACCAATTAATCTACTCACATTTGCATGTTTTCGAACTGCTTGGTGTGCAGGAGCTGGGACGAGCAACGGGAGCTCACCCCGCCGCGCGGTTTCGAACCGCCGACCTTCCGATTGGCAGCTCAGCGGTTTAACCCGCAGCGCCACCGCGTCCCCTATCAGGGACAAGTCATAAATATCTATCTCCCTCTATAACAGCCTTTCTCAACTTTTTGACCCTGGAGGAACCCTCAAAATATTTTTCAGGCCTCGGGGAACCCCTGCACATTCAGACTCAAATATAGGCCAGAAGTTACAAAAGTACTGTATTTGTTTCATGTGTCGGCCTGTATATATGCATTAGCAGTATTCTTAAACTAAAAATAAAGAATGAAACTTACCTCTTTAATGTGAAATTACCTGAATTTGAAATAATTTTTAAAATAAATTGTGATCTCCCAGGGAACCCCTGGTGACCTCTCACAGAACCCTAGGGTTCCATGGAATCCTGGTTGAGAAACCCTGGTCTAGAATATATGTGCCTTTTTTAAAGATTAAAAAGTCTGCATAGAACCATGTAACTTGAGATAAGGATATTATTTATTTAACATTACTTAGACTTGTAGGCTACTTCAGTGGTAGCTAATTCCAAGAGGCAAGTGCTCCACCTTAATAACAAAGATATTTAAAAATACAAAACAATGATATTAACTATCCTTCCTCTACCTATCCTCATGGCTTTCTGGAAGGAGATGAAAACTCTGTAAGGTGCCAAGAGTTTGCCTGGTTTCTGCTGGCCAGATAAATCTCATCAATCAATCATTCTATATCCTAATGCATCTTGAAAACAATCTTTTAAGCTATTTCTTTCATCATTGAGGTTTGATGACTTTGTGCTGATCCTTGTATGAAAATTTGGTTAACCTTTTAAAAGAAACTATCCAGTAACTTGGTGAGTTTGCTTATGCAGTGTACACATTTTAAGATTGGCTGGCAGGAAAATGAGAGTACTGTCTTGGAATGGAGCTGACTGGAACCTACACAAGGCTTTCTCTGGAAAGGAACCCTTTTGATGATTTTGGTATCTTCGTGCCTACAGAAAGTTGAGTAAGAAGGCAGCTTGAAGGCCAACACTGAAACAGAACTTCCAAGTGCCAGAAGAAATCTGATCTGGGATTTTTGAACTTCCCAATTGCCCGAGTAGGGTGGGGATTTAAAGTCAAACTGTCAGTCTGGATTTTCCAGGCTTTCAGAAGTCTAGGTCCTGGTACAGAATAAATAGACAAACCACTGGGTCACTCCAGACACTAAATTTGAAATCATTAGTGCAGTAGAGCTAACCCATCAGTGTCAATTAAACTAGACAGACATTTTTACCAACTAATGAAAATCAATACAATTCTGCTTTAGCTGATGGGGCTGTTGCTTTCAGCACTACAAGAGTGAGCTGAGTTTTCTTCTTCATTGAGGTATGGTTCTTAACCAATCTCTTCAAAGCTTATTAGGTGCTGAAAAGAAAGTGAAATGGAAAGGAAAGGAGAGGCTGCAGGCATACAGAAAACTGAGTGTAGCAGAGCCTGTGTATGTGTTACATTGACCGGTTCAGCTTAGAAGAAGAAAGGAAGAAAGCAGTTCACATATTTGATTGGTTACTGACTCTCTTCAGCATTCCGTGATTGGCTCATACCTTGTGTGGGCTTGGGTAGTGAATTAAGTTTTACTTTCCTAAGATTTCCACATAGAAAATAATGCAATGGTCAGATAATAAAGCAAGAATGTTGGCATTCTGTTGATGGTATGAGTTGAGTGGCTTTTGTTTGGCTGCCTGCTTTTCAGAACTTCAGTTTTTTGAAAGGTGACTATATTATAGTAGTAGAGCACAGCACAATAGTAGAGAAGTAGTAAGATAGAAGATCACAGGTTAATTACTCTGTATCTCCAGGTAGAGCTGTGAAATACCCCTGTTTGAAATGGTGGAAAGTCACTCTCAATCAATACTTTAGTAGTTCCTGTATGGAGATAAGAACTGAATTAATTTCAGGTTAGAGTCAATCTCCCCATTCATGAGCAGTTGAAAATGAATGTCAATGAGTTTTGCTTATGAATGCTACAAATTCTCTTGATGTTAAAGAAGTTTGGGGGAGAATGCTGGAAGGCTGCCGTATGGATATGGAAAATGAACCCCTCATTCACAGAACATTGCAGAACAATGTTTTGAATCTTGCTCTATGTTCTTCATAGAAGTCAACATGCTGGTACAGAAGTTTGGGGAAAAAGTTGTCTCACCATCTTTTAAATTACTCTGCATGGGAAATTGGGGTGGGATTGGGTATATTGTCTTAATATTAGGACATCTGCAGTTCATCTATTGTACACTGTTGTCATGTTCACTGTTTCAATGTATCTTAAACATTGTAATGTTTCCCATGCCATGGCACTGACTCATGTTTCTGTTTGGGAGGGAACTGCTCTGAAACCTTGTACCAAGCTCTGGGTGTGGAATCAGGGGAATGGAATGTGTTTGGGTTATCTTGCCTGTTCAAGGACTTTTCCCGCAGACCATCAGGAACCGTTAGCAGCACCTGTGGATATGGACTTGAGAAGATTCAAAGGGGGAGGGATTTCATTTTCACTGAGGGTTCTTAGTTTGAATTTGCCCAGGCTTTTAGTATTCTCAGCTTTCTTTGTGATCCTGCATGCTGTTTTTTTATTAAATCAGATATCCTTGAACTTCTGCCTGTGAGTCTGATGATACTTTAGAATAGGCAATCATTACAACTGTTCAAATTCTTCAGGACTCCTCCATAAGGGTTACTTCATTTTCACTCAAACGGTATATGAAAATTAACACAGCAGTAACAATGAATATGGCAGATTGCAGACAGAATTTTTATTTCTATTTCATTTTTAAGAGAATTTCTTTAACCATTATGAGAAGGATTTGGAAGATGAATAAAAGAAGAAGCAAGCATGACAGTGAGAAACTTAGATTGTATGGGTTAAAGAAAATTGTTGCTTCCTTTCATATGAATCATTGATTTTGTAAGGAAATTTAATTTAAAGAAGCATGAAGCACCAAATGAATATCTGTTTAATGAATACAACTCAATTGTGTTTTTAATTTAGCCTGCCTCTAGGACCAATAAGACAGACTTAAAAGGCAAAGCAGTGTGCTAATGAACAAAACCAAGAAGACAATCAGAAGTTTTAACAGAATTACATTCCTAAGACTTCCATGAATGGCTTTGAAATGTGTTCAGGTACAGTCTCATATTTCCAGTATTTTTAAATAATTACTGTTTTTGAAACTTTGGTTCTGTTAAGAGCAGTTTCCATGGAAACAAGAAAGAACACCATGGCCATTGGCAATACAAATAGAGGATTCTATATACTTAGTCCATTATAAGGAAAATAGAGGGCAGGCTCTAAGTTAATGGCTAATTATCCTTATCTTATTCTTTAGGAATAAGAGAAAACAGACACACTGAATATTAACTCTCAGCTTAGAGATTCTGCCAACCCTTCCTTATTGAAAAGATCTTTTCGCATATCCCAAATTTAGGAATGTACCATTGGTTTCCTTTCAAAAAGGAACTTTGAGTTCCATGGGGCTTAGTTATGGTAACCATGGACAGAACTGGATGGCTGATGCTGAAGACGATCTACACTTACAAATAGATTAATTCCATATGAATTAATCTATTTCAGAACAATTCTTCCATATTTTTCCCTACCCGAATTAGAGAGACTAATCTCTTTTAATGGAGTTTAGGAAACAGAATACCTTTGAATCCAAGGAACCCAAGAAAATGCAAGTTGAGATCCTTGATGAAATCAATTGGCACCTCATTCAAGACTCAACAGTTTGAAGTTTCTGTTCTGAGCTTAGTGATTTATTAAGCTTCATAAGGTAGGCATGTTTAGGTCACGAGATTCTCTTTAGTACAGGAAAAAAATAAGAATGATTTTATTTTTATTGATTTACAGTCAAAGACCAAAACCAAGAATGATCAATATCAACCCAGTGTCTGGGAAACTTTCAAGATTCTCTGGCTTGGCTAAGTGTGTTAACTGGTATTCATATTAAGAAACTGAACTTCTCCTGACATAGATTTATATTTTCTTTTGGAATGTCAGACTCCAGTTTTTTTTTACCATCCACATACTTTAGGGATCTCATGTTAAAGATCATAGTGTCAAGACCTGTAACTGAGGGAAGCCTTGCTTTGAAAACTGGAACTCTCTCTCTCCCTCCTCCCCCCCCCCCACAATATTCTATCTGACTGGCAAAGTAATTTACCCTAAACAGGAGTTGGCTGTGTGATGCCCATTAATTTCAGCATGGACACAGATATCTCCGTTCTGCCACAGTTCCTGCTACATCTGATTTTAAATCTGTTTCAAGCTTCATTCAGTGAACTGAAAAAGGAAAACTGACATGCTGCAAAGTCCCAGCTTCTAGACATGTCTCTGTACCCAGATGTGTCCCATTCTTTGAACATAAAATCTAACATAAAGTTGCTGTTCACTGTTTGGATATATGTCCTGTAAAATGGACAAATAGGCAGGTGGGGATTTTGGGGTGTGTGTGTGTGTTGCACAACGTGACACAGAGCACCATTACCACTTTGACTTTAGTTAAATGGGTGTTTCATGACAGCCTTTCATGAGCATACCCATTACATGCTTTCCATTTTCCAAACATGCCCACTAGCATCCAAATGGTTACCTATCCATGTTTAATATGGTACAGAAATATTAGTTACTCTTTTAGGCCCTACTTGGGGCCATAAGAAACATACTTGGGTTCATTCAATGGACATAATAATAACCCGGCCATTGTAGGTAAGTGCATTTACTTCTCCGAAGAAATAAAGTATTGGGTTGAAAGATGCACTGCATGTGAATACACCAACTACATTCTGGAGACAAACTGGATGATCTTAAAAGCAACAGCCTAATTTATAAGAATAAGCAGGCACAAGATCTGTAGTCTTGCTCACTTCTTCCCCCTATTTTCTTCACAGTTTGCAAAAAAGCATTTTCAGTTTGTCTGACTTAGGAAAACAGAATTGTGGTTTCCAGCTAGTAAAGCAGTAACTAACTTGAAATCCTAATTTTCAAACAAATGGTGGTTAACACAAACCACAGATTCCTATATTTAAGAAGAAAATGAACATGCAACTAAATATTTTTATGACATATGTTTTGGATGTTTTTTAATACATGGGAGAAGGTTCAACCATGTATTTCCCTTCCACTCTTTTGAAACAGACAGTGGGTGTATAATCACGATTATTCTGCAGCATAATTTCTTGCTCACACTTTTTTTGCTCAGTATGGAAGGTAGGGTCCACTGTACAAGTGAATGGATGAAATGAGAGATTCTAAAGATTTCTTTGGAGTCCAGATGGGGATGGGTCCTTCTGTAAAAATCACTACAATTCTACAAATTGCAGTGTACAAATTATCCAACAAAATTGTACAAATTCCAGGGTCTAGGACTGAGACAAAATACTGTAGAACTTGTAGAAGTGTGAAATGGCTCAGAGGAGCCAAAAAGTCTTTTCATCTTATTAGCTGCAAATTCCCATAATTCCCCTCTCTTCACTTTTCAAGGCTGAAGAAATGATAGCAATGAAAAGAACAAACTGGTGGGTCAATGGAAAAAATCACATTCTTCCATCTCCTCCCCTTGAATCTGAATCCATTTCTGAGTCCGAAAGAAGAAAACTCAACAACAGTAGGAACAACACTTTAGTTAACGGTAATAACAGTTAAACCAAGACTTTTTACTGGCACTCCCCCATCTTCTTTTTCTCTTCGTTCTCAAGATAGACACTACCCCTGCCCCTCAAATCTGTAATGGCTGGAACGGATCACACTGTTTTGTGTGTGTCTCCACTATAACAGTCCCTCCTCGGGGGCAGATGGATGGTGATAAATTTGGTTGATAAATAAATAAACATGAAATATATGTGCAATTTATTTGCCTTTTCCTTTTTTTTTAATTTTCTTTTCACAGTTTTCAATAAAATTGAAGACCAGGCATATACAGTACATGTTGACTGAGGTCTGGTGCAATGTCAATATCATCTACAACTCCATCATAGCAGCTATTTTGAACATTATTTTTCTTTTCCTCCTGGATATGTACGTTGCTAGAAGTTTCAGATTACTACCCCTAAATTTGTATTGTTCTCATCAGTTCTTTCATTGGCCAGCAATGAAAATCCATAGCAGCAAACGTCTCAAGCTATGCTCTTAGCTCTTCTAGCTCAGCATAATCTACAATGAAGGGCCGCAGCTTCTCAGACAAGAGCCTTTCCTAAGAATGGACAAATCTGTTAAATTTTGCTCAGGTTGTCATTTTTCCAAACTTGGTTCCATTCCATTTCTTCATCAGTTTGTCATTTTTTAAAAGTCAGCATGAAAACTGATACATACGCATCTTCATGCACATTTGTCTGAATATACATCTTTTTTATGAATTTTCCCCAAATGTGTGCATTTTTACATTGTTTTGGTAAATCATTTCATTTTCCGCTTATCTGTTTCCCCATAATCTACACTTTTTTTGTACATTATCTGATCAACAAATTGCACTGAGATTTACAGGACTGAAATTTCAATATGTAGCTGCATTCTAGGTTTGCCTTTAAGTTCAACCCTAACCCTATTTCCAGTTTTTCCCAACTGAACTGTAGCCCTTTTCTCTGTGTGGTTCCCAGGACCAAAGAGTTTCTTTTCACTGTGTTGCAGATTTTCCAAAAATAATGAAATTTCAGTATAAGCAACATCAGGAAAGAAAGGGGGGGAAAAGTAAGTTCTGTCAAAAATCTTTAGAGATTTCAAAGGACATGGAATCTGCTGTCCATATCTAGGTAGGAGTGTTTCTTTGGTTGAAAAACATGTCAATATATGATATTGATAAGATATTTTCAAATATCTACATTTATTAAGCTCCTCAGCTTTCACAAGCAGAACATTATATTCCTATAACAGGCCTCAAAGAAGGCCTGTTACTTTGCTACTGCCATTAATCGAGATATTCAGAAATCAAAGACTTAAGCAGGAGTAATTACTCATCTTCTACCTTCATTAATAATAGCACAGCTAATCGATAATTCCATCCACGATAATTCCATCCAGCAGAAAGCAAACACTTCCCATAGTGACATAAAAGAAAGACTGTCACACAGAGATTATATCTTGCAGAAGACCCATATCAGCAGACATATGTCATTACGTTTCTTTTTTTAACCCCCTTTATTTATTGTATCATCAGCCACAGTGAATGTGATGGAAGCAAAATGTTCAAGGCCACTGAGAGTGAAATAAAAGCATTATCTGGATTGAACTGCACTTGGTGAATAAGCCACTAATGTCACATGATGACGAATCAGCTCAGCATTCATCACTGTGATGCATTGTGCAATAATCATTGATGATGCAGTGCATTGCTGTAGCATATTATGTTTGCGTGGAACAAAATGGAAGCCTGGCAAATGGACACACTGTGAGGGAGAAAAGCAAAAGAGAGATGGGGTCTTACAGGAATGGAGCCCCACCACCCAATTTTTTGATTCAAAGTCTGATGGCAGCTTGGAAGTACTATACGTTGAATTTAGGTGGATCTTAATGGGAAAGCACTGGCCTTAAGTCAGATGGCTAGCTAGAGACCCCTCCCCTCTCTCCTTCTATTCAAGGGCAAGGAAAACTTTTCTGGTTGGGAATAACAGTTTTTAAAGAGTTTTTTTTTTCCCACCCTCTAAAAAGGGGGGCATGGAAGTAACAGTACTGGAGATGTCAAGCTTTTTTTCTTCTTTGTTTGCATGTCTGCAGAGCTGGGGATTTTCCAAAATGGCCAAATAAGTTAGGCAAGGTGTAATACACCTACAGTAGCCCTTCATTTAATGATAACACGTACACAAACACATATGCATACTAGTGAAACTCTGAGCTTTGTCATGGAATGTTAGTGGGAGAATCTTGCAGGGCTCTGGGGAATCATAAAAACTGAAGTGGGGAACGGGAGTCCTTGAAAACTGTGCTCAGTGTTATTATTGGAACTGAAAATCCAATTCTACCATCTGCAGAGTATTCCTTCCTTTTTGCTCATTATAGATGGAGCAAGGTGCCATTGAGGCAGTTTATTATTGCCACTTTGCACCTTTCTTTAAGATGTTTTTGATTTTAATCAGAAGCAATGTTTTGGCAGTAGTTACCAGTGTTGAACCCTTGCCAAGAAGCTGTCTGTCTGTCTATATCCTGGTAGACTGTTTTAGATATTGTTTGCTTAGCCAAGGACAATTGCATGGAAAATTGTAAAAGAAATTGTGAACAAGGATGTAGAGGAGCTGCATTTTAATGAGGCAGTAAGGACAAGATCATTGATCTGCTACAATGGGTATGCATGATGGCTGAAGTTAAACTAGCACTTGTCTTCCCTCCAGACTTTGGGTGAACCCAGTTTTCTCAGAACCCTGTAGAGCACTGGGCAGTTGTCCTTTCTAGCTGTACTAGACAAGGAACATACCAAGTAAGGAAAGGAGGGTGCATTGGAAACCATTAGCTACAAGCACATTACAGGCAATATGCAACACTGCCGGTTGCATATTGACCTAGGGGTGTTTCATCTCTAGCAGCATGCCATGCCAGCACATGAACACACATAATCATCTTTACAACACAGAGCAGAATTTAAGAGACTCACATAATTGCCTGCGAGAAGGAATAGGAATACTTCCATAAGCTGTGCCCTGTAAATAAAACACATTTTTTTTTTGGAGCGAGGAGTGTCAGCATTAACAGTCACAGAAAAATAAAAATGGCAAGGGAACAATGACACTGAAGAGACGGAGAGAGGAGACAAAGACTTGTAATAAATAACACATCTTGTTTACTGAAAAAGGAAATAAATTACAGCATCTCACTTGCACTTTTACAATTGTCAGAAATTAGGCTTGATGAAAAATAGATTTGGATGATGTATTCATGTCTCTTGGAGGGTGGGTGAGAAAGTTCTATTGTACTAGATGCTGAACTAAATGAGCAAGACTCTGCTAGCACACTGCCTTATGCCTAAGTCAGATTCTACCTCCTTCATTTTTTGTGTTACGGTGAACACCTGAAAGTTATTGCATGTCAACAGTTCTGCATAATTTTCCCCCAAGAATGTCCCAAATCTCAAAAATAGGTTGGTAAATATTGAAAGTTGTTTCAATATCATTGGAAATATATGTTTGTGCATTTATTCCTAGTAAATAGTAGGTTAGGGCATTTCTAAAAGCCCCAGGCATGTGGGAATATATCCACTTTTCTGACTATCCCTACCAGTATGGAGATCATGAGTAGAAAGGATGGAACCAGTGTGCATGTCTCAGCAACAATTCCTGTCAAAGCCCACAATTATTTGTTGAATGCCTGTGAAGACTGACAGTGATCTTACTTATTCTATTCTAGGCTATATTGCATGTTACTGTTGTCTACTAGTTAAACCTGGTTGGTTGGTCCAGATGCAAGAATGGCTAACAAAGTAGAGCCAGCTTCATCAACAGGCTAGCAAATTATCCAAGCCAGGAACAAGCCAGAGAAAAGGGCCAGAGAAAGAATTTTGCCTTCCTCTCTTGCTTGCTTTTAGTTCAGACAATGCAATAAACAAACCATGGATTGAGTCTTTATGATTAACTAGAGACACACACCCATGGGAGCAACTAGCGGATATTGTCATAATAGCACACTGTACATTTGTCATTACTCCATAGTCTGGCATGATATATCATGTGAATTTTTCCAATAGGTATCCAGGAGGGAATCACAAAGTCAAATTCAGCATTGTTTTCTACATAAGGCTAATGAATCCAGTTCAGTATGGGCTTGCCCAAATCATAGGTTCAGTTGGAAGTCATGCTTTTTCAGTCCAGTTTAGTTGCAGACACTCTGTCACTGTGCAGGAAGGCTGCTGATGCTAAGGATGTTAAAAAAAAATACAAAAGATCAGAGTAAGATTAATTCTGTGTAACTGTACGATGGGAAAAGTAAAGTAACAACTGGGTTTGCATTAGAAGAATAAAGAACTGAGTCATGCTTGTAAGGGGATGGAGAAGAGACTCTAACCAGTCAACAGATGTTGAAGTTTAGGATTAACTCAAATGAATGCAAACCCTGGATGCGAAGTTATCAGGATCACCTACTTTCTGGAAATTTGAAAATCTGGGCTAGTATTTGGGCCAGTATTTAAGACCTTTTAAAGCATAGTGACTGACTGAGTTAATTGCTAAGGAATTTCTGCTGAAAAGCAAGACTTTTACCCAGGTTGCCTGTAGGGTCTGGGAGTTGACATCCCAACTTTTCAGAACAGCACCAAGTTGGGAAAGCTCTGTGCATCAATGGAATAGATACCTAGAATATGCCCCACAGTTTACTTCAGTTTGGTTCAGGTGAGTTGCTCTAAAAAGAAATTCCTGAAGGTAGAAAACTTGAGAACTAGGCTCCTGGCCTTCAGAAAGCTTCTGAAAACTCCTTTGTTTGAGGAGCTATCTGGTACAAGGAGGGGAAAGTGGTGACGGCTGCTCAACTACACAAAAATTATTATTAGAGTGACCAAGGTTAAGGTGGCGTCATCTGGAAGGGATTCATACATAGATGTTTCCTACAGGCAAATTGCACACCATTAAAACATAATACAGTTAGGGTAATGGGCTTCAGCTAACTGCAGTTATTAGCCTATTAGTATTATTTAGGACAATAAAGATAGCATTCTTTCAAGTTTTTTAAAAATGTACCTGAGTTAAATGTGCCAGAGAAAATATATTATGTCCACAAACTCAGTAGACACACATTCCTAAGCTTGATTTGCCTTTCTCTTTGTCTTCAACTAGACTTCATAAACAGCTTGGTCACAGTTGTATTTCAGCCCTTCTAGTCAAGTAAGCAATAAACAGTGATGCAAGTAATTAATTCTGAGCATGTAATTGCTACCATTTAAAAGTTCATTAGATACTTCTTATTCTACTAACAATTCTGTGTCTTAAAGCTATAGTAATTAACTTTTAATAAACATGCAGTAAGATTTCACTGATGTGAATGACAAAATTTCAGTGTGTTGCCACCAGGCTTGTTGAAAAAACAAAATCTTGACAATCCATTAGGATAGTTATGAAAAGGAAATCTATGTATGGTTTGCAGATGTGATAAGCAATTCAAGACATGTACCTATAGTCATAGAGAGGACCATCCTACAATCTTGTGATATATCAATATAACGTGATGTAGTCACAGCAGCAGACTTCCCAGGCACAGCAGTCTCCACTGGCTATATGTGTATTACCAGCTCACATCTCTCTCTCTCTGTCTCTTTCTCTCTCTCTCTCACACACACAAACATATACTGTATATAGATAAAGATATTATATTGGGAGGGGAAAAGAGCAATATGGTACAATAGAAGCTCCCCAGGCTTATGTTGTTGCTTTTTCTGCTACAGCAGAAACACGAAGAACAGAGTGACAAAGTAAGAATAGATCCTCAAACTCACCCACCCCTTCCTTGGGAGTATTGTGTCTAATGCGGCAGCTCCATGATCATCTTTCCTCTCCATTATAAATTGGTTGGAGAAATACTACAGAAAGATTTGGCAAGGTTACAACCTAGGCTGTATGTGTCAAGTCTATAATGGAGAGGCACCTGCAGCTCCTGAAAAGTGGTTAATGCCAATGCACTTTTTATTAAATTGCATATGTTCAATGTTATAAATCCTGACTGACAACCTTGCCTGGGTCTGCAGGTTCAGCCTGTGCTTTCTGGTGAATTAGGAAGCCTTCTCAGGTGGCATATTCTGGATGCCCTTAAGGACAATGGCAGAGTGGAAAGCAGATTTGACCAACGGTGGGGGGAGAGAAGCCTACACTGACAAGCTTCTTCTTCTTTTTCCTGTTTCAGCCTTAATAAAATAAACAGAATTGCTGTTGTACATCTCTCCTTCTTTTCACCAGGACATGCAGAGGAAAATTTCTAATCACAAAATCAGGGAAGAGGTCATTTCAGCCACCAAATGCAATCTCCTATGATAAGAAAATAAATGGTGCTCTGCTGGATTGGGCCCCTGGCCCATCTGTTCCAGCAGTCTGTTCTTGCAGTGTACAAGGAAGCCTACGAGTCTCCCAGCAGATGGCCCTCAGAGGCAGTCACACTGCCATCAAGGCTGAGTCATTGATCCCCACAACTTCTATAATCAGTGCAGGGACTCCATTGGAAGCATCTACAAGAGAGGGCAATGCAACCAGTGCTTCAATACAAGCAGCAACTGGTGTCCCACCTTAAGTATTTAGTTTCAATACCAATTATTTTAGATTCTCTATAAAACATGTCCCATAGTGTTGTCATTAAAATTAGGGAGTGTTCCATTTAGATTTTACCATTAAAATATTTTGAGGTTAGCCTAGTGAGGGTCTTAACAAGAGGAAAATTCAATTAGTTGGAAGAAACAATAGCTAGGAGAAATGGACAGAAGCATTTCTCTACTTTGTTTCAACTTGTAATTATTTTTAAGTTTCCTTCCCAGCCCAAATCTCCCCCAGATAGCTGCTTATAAATTTTCTATCTCCATGCCAGCTGAACTTTTTCTTATCCTTCATTATGTGAATGAAGAAAGGTGAAGGTGAGCTTCAGTTTGAATATCTGGAGGAGGTCTGAAAATATAAAGAAGATATTGGAATTTTCATCTAAAAGTTCAGAGGAAGATTATCCTTTAAAATACATTGTGAGCACTTACTCAGAACTGTAATCACATGAATCTGCCTCTCTAAGAGGTGAACTAGATGATATGTAAAAGTATTCATCTTTTTCTTCTACTGTGCTTCTACTTTATTTGTTTACTTTTAAGCTTATGGTAGTCTGAAGTTGCCTGAGATCATCACATTCTGGATAGCAGGAATCCTAATTCTTACCTCTGATATTTGTTTAATTTACTTTTTTTTGCTTTTGTTTATTTCTAACAATTTCTCTGGGAAGTTATTTGTTTTATAACTCCTTTTGGTGACAAGGGAGCTTTAAAAATACAGGGACAGGGGAGTTTATCTTTTTAAAGGATGTTTTAGGAACTATCGGCCATTATGTACACTGCTTTGATGTTTCTGATTTCAAGTTAGCCTCCTGTTGTTGAATTAGATGTATCTGGACCATCATTTTCAAAATCTCCAGCTTTCAAGATCTTTTGAAACAATTTTAAAGTATTCTGAATAAGTTCAATGTAATGCCTATTCTTTTAAAAATAAACAACCCTGAATGGAGAGGAGCATTACCCTTTATTTTTTTATAATGTCTGCAGCCGCGTGGGCTATTTTTGGTGCCCCTAGGTGGGCACATATAACACCGTTGCTGCGCCAGCTGCACTGGGTGCCAGTTTGCTTCTGGGTCCAATTCAAGGTGTTGGTTATTACCTTCAAAGCCCTACATGGCATGGGGCCAGGTTACCTGAGGGACCGTCTCATCCCCATAACATCAGCCTGCCCCACCCGATCATCCAGAGAGGGCATGTTACGGACCCCGTCCATAAGAGAATTTCATCTGGCGGGGTACAGGAAGTGGGCCTTCTCTGTGGTGGCCCCCGCTCTCTGGAATATCTTGCCCCCGGAGGTGAGGCAGGCCCCTTCACTCCTGACCTTCCGGAAGGCCCTGAAGACCTGGTTCTGCCGTCTCGCCTGGGGCGGGAAAGTGAATAACCATTCTTGGGGATGGCTTGCACCCTAGAGTTCCTCCCACCAGCCTGGATTTTACATCTCTCTTGGATTTTATTTATTTATTGTGTTTTATCATAATTGTTTTAGGTGATTTTAATGTTTATGTTTCATGTGGGATTTTATTGTAAACTGCCCAGAGTCCCTCTTCTGGGGGAGATGGGCGGTAGCTAAATTTGAGTAATAAATAAATTAATAATGATTGTTTTTTTTTTATTTATTTGCTGTTTTATGTAATTGTTGCATGCCACCCAGAGTTCCTTTGTGAGAGATGGGCAGCCATATAGCTATGATTAATAAATAAATAAACATATTTTCAGATAAGGAGATATCTACCTTCTATGAATTTTGTATCTGCATCTGCTATATCTTTCTTCTGTCATTCTGAAATTTTTATACTGTATATCCTCTCCTTGTAGTAGCTAGTGAGTATTAAAGCAAGTTATTTTTATTACCTATAACTTGAATGAAAAATGTTTATATAAAAGAGCAGGTTATATTATTTTTCTATCCAGATTATTTTTCTATCCACTCAGTCAATGATTTGTATTTTTAAAAACAAGAACAACTTTCAGAATAAAGCAGATTTCAAATTAGGGTCTTGAAAAAAATCTTATTTTTAATCCACAGTCAGCCAAAGCTTGCCATTATTTATAGTAATACATCAGCAAATGAAACAGGAGTGTTTCAAATCATCAAGAGGGCATTTTATTCAGCAGATTATTTTTTTTTTTCTTCTGCTTCACCAAGATGCTCTTGACTTCCCACCAGCTTTTAAACTAATGAGTTAATAAGCCATCTACAGTAATTTAGGCAATACAGGTTCTTGCCCTTTGGGAAAGAAGCAGTATACATCCTCTCCTCATTTAGCAACTGCAATCCATTCTTTAAATTAGAAGCAAAATGGTTGCTAAGTGAACATGTGACTGAGGGAGAGAGAGATGCCACAGAAATCACTGGTCACTGCCATCTCTCATTCAGATAAAGATCTCTCGTACAGTGTCTTGTGCATGGCCTGTTTTTTTCCCCTCTTTTTGTCCCCTCGCAGGATGGAGTGATTGCTTAAACAAGCTATTTCCTTCTAAGCTGCTTTTCTCCACAGTGCATTCCTAAAAAGTGCTAACTACAAGTTAACCAGATCAGCTCTGTGACCATAATTAGTTGATTGGTACCCTTGGCCAGCTCCCACTGCTGCCTGAAACTGACTGGACTTTAATCAGTTTCACACTGAAGGCTTTTGTTGTCAGGCGCATTAAATTTAGTCCTAAATGTACACATTGGTCAGAATATAATTATTATTAGTAGTAGTAGTATCAATATTAGTATTTTTATATTTGCAAATGGTTACTAAACAAGGTAACAGCTAAACAAGAAGTGGCTCTGGTTGTTGTTGTTTTTTTCATTTGATTTTAAAGAGGGATTCATAAAGTTTTTGGCTTACTACACAAAACAAGACTGTGAGATCTCCATTTGATTGCATTCTGGTACCTGTTAGGAAAATATACTGGCAACTTCGTTTAAACTTTCTAAAGTTCCTATGTCCCAAAGTTACAAATTTATTTATTATCAGTCATATTCTGTGTATGCACCTGGATGTATATAAGTATAAGTACTGGGGATATTTGAGAAGTTATAAACATTAAAAAAGCCGTACAAAAGAAAAAATGAGTACAATAATTACCCAAATCCTTTGAACAAAACATAAAGATCTCACTATTAACACTAATTTTATTAAAAGAGGCATAGCAAAATGTTCTTATTTTTATTTGATACAGCAAAACTCTACACCCCTCACACTCTACACCTTCCAATTAAGGTATCTAATGTAATATATTACTTACACATATATCTGCATGAATGTTTGTGTGTGTGAAATAGCTGTTATTCCAACATGCCCCTACATTGTTAGACTCATCACAGCTGAGTCACAGTCCAAAAGTGGGCCCAAAGGAATCTCCAGATATGGAGGGAGCACGGCTGGTACATCTTTTATTGGACACATCCTCTTCACTCACTAATTTTTTTTTTCTTTTATGTTGCAGAGTAGAGGAGTTTTTCCCAGATGGAGTATGGAACCCGATGCCTGTCTTTTCAGTTGTTCGGCTGCATTGGTTTTTCTGTGGGTGGGGCAGGGGTTGGATTTGTGGTTAGCACACGTTTTTGGGATTTCATTGGACTATGGCTGTTTTAACATTTATATTACTGGGAAACTGCCAAGTGTGTCCCATGGGAATGCAGCAGAGTACAAATGCAATAGCCAGTAAATAAATACAAAATACACTTATGGATATGCATTTCTGGATGTATTTCTCTCTCCCTCATATACACATAGAGATGGTCAGCTGCAAAGTATGAGAAGGAGATGTATTTTGTGGCCCAGGAGAAGACAACATGTACCAAACTGAGTGACAATGTAAGTTAAGCTGAAAATCTTTCTCCGCAATAAAGAAATAGCGTATAAGATATAAAATAATACTAAAATACTGCTGACTAGAAAATTTCACATACACATACATACACACACATGCACATCTATGAACAGCCTACCCATATACAGCCTCACATATAACACGTATGTATACACATATGCTGAAAGCCTAGTTTAGCAAATGTCTAGTTTTTCTTTTATTGCCATTCTTCCTTTCAGTTTTTTCCTTCTGTACATATCTCTTCATTTCTCTCTATGATTAACACATTTTGGAGAAGCAGGAAAATTCTGTGACTGAATTAGGAGAGAAGAGTTAAATATTCTCTGCTGTCTCTCCACCAATATATAGTTACTTTCCAAAATACTGTTATTTTCCTCTAGCGTACATTGAACAGTAGTTGTAAAAGTTGCCTGAAAAAAATACTACTTTTGACATTATCATATAATTTTCAGTTAGACAATTATTTTAATTGATATCTTTGGAATGTTTCATGTACAAAACACCTATAGTTGCTCTTCTCTATTTTTTAATTGCACATTTTAAAAAAAGAAAGAACCCCTGGAGCAAGTGCAGCAAAAACAGATGACATGTATACTACAATAAATCTGTTCCTTCTACAAATATCTTTCAAAGTAAAGTTATAGCTTCCTCAATAAGGAAGACATATTTACATCTTAAAGTTTGCTGTAAATATTTTATTAGCAGTCTCTTTGCACATTTGCAGTTCTGAAGGAAGGAAAATTTGCATGAATTTTTCAGCAATCTGCTTGAAAATTAAGGTGAACAATCCTGAATAAATAGTGATACACTTGAGTCTAACAAATCCACAAGGTTTTCAGACAATGAAAACTGTGGGTCTGAACCATACTGTTTAGGTTGAGGTCTTTAAAATTCCATTGGGGTTTCATTTGTCTGAATATACATGAGAAGGAACATATAGGTCTTACCCTTTACCCTCAAGACTTGGTGGGCACTATAAACAGTCCTTAGGAGGAGGAAGTAGAAGCAATAAGGCAGCTATAAAAAGTATCACATATCTCACCCATCCAGTCAACTGACTTAAGGGGAGCTTCACATGATCCAGCCACAAAATCAACTTAATAGAAACAGAAGGGATTAGACTAAATGAAAGATTCTAAGAAAAAAATTCTCTAAGGAAACTGTTTTTTCAGTCAGGCTATAGGTGATATGCTGATACAATAACTCAGAAGCCATTTTGCAGCCCTTCTTTGCTATGGGACAGAATTAACTTGGTCTTTGCTTAACTCAGTAACTTTAAGAATATTGACTATCAGTCTGTGATTCATCCATGTTAGCCTACAAAAGAAAAACTTGTCTGCAGTTTTCTGTTCCGGGCATGGAGACTGGGATTCTGCCAAGAGTCTTTGGATCCTGTTGGTACAGAAATGTAAGGCATAAAGGCATTTAGCAGGAAAGGGAGAAAACATAAATCTCCTTCATCCAAACAATAATTAGACTGAAGAATCCACAGCTGTATTTTTTTTTAAATGAATTATGTAATTAAGGATTGCATATATTAAGGCTACCATATCTGACCAGACAGGTATCTATGATAGGAACTGGTTCTTTCATCTCCAAGATATATATTTAAGGCAGGAGACCATTTCAATTTTAGAAATGAAATCAGTATTTTCAAAGGTGATGCTAAAATGTTGCCTAATTTCACTTCTTGATTACTATATTTTGTTGCCTGATAAGAGTGTTTGTCTTGTCTGACTAACTTGTTTTATCAGGAAAGATGGTGTCTTGGCTTCTGGTGGGAATGGCAGACTGAACAGCTGCGCCTGCTGGATCAGCAGGTGCAGCGGACAATGCGGTGGCTTTTTGGGGGGCTCAGGCAGGCTTCCCCGAAGCCCAGAAATGTTCTCCAGATTAAAGAGAATACTTGGAATCATCCAATTTGCCCTCAGGACAGTTGTTTGCAGGACATTTTGCGGTCAACAGGTAACAGCAGCCAGGAGGTGGGGATTTTATCACGTTCCAAGCTGCACTGTAGCCTTAAAGGGACACTAAGACCGGCCACCCCTTTCTAAATCACCAATTTGCATTTTTTTTTAAGTATATGTTCCCCAAGAGAGGCTTTTTACAGTGAGGAGAAGCTGGCTGTCTTGGTTCTTAAAGTTATTTTTGGGACTAAAATCCTTTCAAGTTTTGGATTTCATTTTTTTTCAGAGGAAATTCTAAAGATTGAGAATAAACAATTGTCTTCCTGTTATTATTTTTGTGTTAAATTTGAAGATATCAGCATTTTCCTACACATGGAAATGGCTGGCTTGAACCTGCATCTTTCTGTTCACTTCCTCTTGAGAACAGTTTGCTATTCACTCTCACTTTAAGTAAGCAACTTTAGACTATCTTCAACTTTTGCTGATTAAGCACTTGGGGGCGCCACAATCTACTGCATGAGGCATGGAGGAATTCAAACACATAGTTTCTGACCTTCACCAGGATCTTAAACAGACTTCTTCTGACTTCTATCAAACTTTTATGCAAGACATCCAGGACATCGTGCAAAATATGAGATCTAAAATGTGCCATCAGGTTGAGGATATGGAGGATGAAATTGAGGAATTTAAGAGTGACAGAAAGGTTTTTTTTTAAGACCGAGATTGGGATTTTTATTGAGAAGCTGTGAAGATTGGATAATGGAGTTGGAGAAATCGAAGATCTGCAAGTTATAAATATTGATCTCCTGGTGGAATGCCATGAAAAGAACCTGGAATTTTTGAAGAGGCAGTTGGGCAGTTTTATCTCTTTTAGAGGAAAACTCTGTATACATTGTGGGGATATGTAACTGCTCTAGTTTACTTTGAAGCGGGATAACGGTTAAATAATGTTTACCCAGTTTGCTTTAAGGATTTGATTGATGCTATTTGCCTTTAAGGATTTGGATTCGCTGTTTGGAATATTGAGATTATTATAATTATTATATCATTAAGTATAATAGCAGACAATTTATGTGCTTTTTAATTTGATTCTTATAGTAGACAGAAATGTATAGAATAGTGGTAGGGAGGGAATAATTAAATAAGTGTTATCCTTTGGAGGGGAGAAAGATGTTCAGGAGGTTCATATGAATTTTCTTTTTTCTTCATTTTAATATAAGGGGAGGAGTAACTGTACTTAGTGATTTTTATTATGTGTTGAAGTGGAAAGACCTATAGAAATAATGTGGTGTTTTGATTTAATAAAGAGATTGATTATGGAAATTTTGTATATCCTTGCTGTTGAAAGTCAGAAGCCACACCTTTCTGTAAACAATAATAATAAAAAAATCTCTTGTGTTTCTGCACTTTTTTTAGTTTTTCTTTCTTTGTTCGTAGCTTTTTCTTTTTTGTAGTTTTTATTCTTTTCTTGAAATTTAATAAAATGTATTATAAAAAAAGGGAAAGATGGTGTCTCATATCCCATTTGCATGTTGGCTTTATTCTAGGTTGGTATGTTTTCAGGGCCTGGGTATATACCTCCTCAAAGAAAACCCATCTGCAATCTCATAGGTTTTTGCAGAGATTGTGTGAGGGGTAAGAACTCAGAGATTTCAAATGAGATTTTGGAATTCTGATATCTGATCTCACAACTTTTTGGCCTTTAAAAAGCACAACAATTTTAACTGAATTGCGGAGTGGGGTTGCATATTAGCACCAACCACTGATTTGGTTATCACCTTTAAAACCCTACATGGCGTGGGTCCAGGTTACCTGAGGGACCGTTTGTCTCACCCCTATTACATCGACCTGTTCCACCTGGACAGGCAGAGAAGGCATGTTATGGACCCTGTCCATGAAAGAATGTTGATTGGTGGGGCCCAGGAAGAGAGCCTTCTCTGCCATGGCCCCCGCTCTATGGAACATTCTTCCCCCAGAGGTGAGGCTGGCCCTGACTCTCCCAGTCTTCTGGAAGGGGGTAAAGGCCTGGCTCTATCATCTTGCGTGGGGCGTGAGGAGGGGTAACCAACCCTGGGAGTGGTTAGCACCCTGAAGATGCTCCCGTAAATCAAGAACTTTTTAACATCTATGTCTTGGACTATATTTTTTATTTAAGAATATTGTATTATTTTATTTTAATGATTATTTATTCTTGTTTTATTGTAAACCACCCAGAGTCTCTCTTTGTGAGAAGGGCAGTGACTAAATTTGAAATACAAATAAATAAATAAATTATTACACCCCCGCCCCCCCAAAAAAACACTGACAGGTGAAAAAAGCCTGAGCAACCACAAGGATGTTTTGCCTACTTCATGACTGGCCCCTATAGATGGCATCAACAGATCTACTAGCTTTAAGAAGATAAAATGTCATTAATAGTTTTCTGAATCTACCTTTACACAATTCATTTCAACACTGTAGCATGCTTACTGGAGACTGACCCTTCCCTCAGGATCATTTTTAAATCTGATCTTTTACCACACGAAGTGTGTCCTCCTCAACAGAAATAATCTTCCGTAAAAGTTTAATTAGCACATTAGCTTCAGTGAGAGATTACTGCAAAACATGGGAAAGGAAATACCAAGAATCACACCTGCAGGCACATGCCATAAAGCATACTTTTCACTGTGAAAGAAATTACGGCAGATAAAACATTTGACATTAAAGCTGAAGTACTTCTTTTGGTCCTTGATTCTAGATTCACTTGCTGAAAAAGCATTATTTCTCTTTTGGGGGATACATTGCTATCTCTTTTTTCAGAATTCTTCTAAGAGCAGTGAGAAGAATCTGTACTCAGTTACCCCCACTTTCATGGGAACACTTTTCCATATCTTCACTGCTTGAATACTGCTGACAAGACAAATATAAAAGAATTATGGCCCTGTATTTAATTATTATTAAACAGCATGCTAAAGAAAGCCAGAGATATTACCTTCAAGGTATTGCTTACAAGTGCTCAAAGAAACAAGCTCTAATATATGCACTCAGATTGGTCCAGGTCATGGGTGGATTCTCATCTAACTTAACATGGTCCCCTAATGTAATTTGTTTGGTTCTTGATAGCACATGATAGACCCCAGTAGTATTAGTTCTTGCTGTTTATGTGGGGATTCCTCAGCCTCTTATCATTCCTTATACTCTATCTTCTCAGAATGTCTCCTTTATTTGCCCTTGCATTAACTGCTCACAAAATGGCTAAACAAAGTCAGCCAGAATTTAAAGGGGATGCCCTTTAAATAGGGCTACCAGTTCTGGGCTGTAGTCTGGAAGTCTACTAGAGGTCAAGGAAGAATTAATTTTTTTCTGTATCTTTGCTGCCATTTAGTGATCATCAGGATTTCTGCAGTGTAGCTATAGTAAACCTACTTTAACTCCTTGGCCTTATATATACACATATAGAGATGGCCTGCTAATTTTGCAGCCTATACATTGATTACAACCATTTAATTAATCTATTAAATTAGGACTATCAGTTCAGGACTGCAGCATTTGGACACCATCAAAGAGATACAGAAAACGTTCTCACTTTCCTGACATCTAGTGGTCATTTTGATTCTTGCAGCACAGATCTGGTAGCCCTGCTATGGAACCTTACCTTCCCCTGTCGCCAAAATAGTTCACCGTCTTAAAATCGATGGCCAGCGACCACATGGGCAGCCAAAACAGAGATGGCAAGATACCATCAATAAAGACACGCAAATCAAGGGCCTGCGCCCTAAGGATGCAGTCGATTGGGCAAAGTGGCGTTTCAGGATCCAAAAAGCAGACCCTGCGATAGCGGGACAATGCTAGGAAGAAGAAAAAGAAGAAGATCTGGTAGCCCTACTAACTTATAACAGCTAATGCTACTATAGAAGATTATTTTTGAAGGATTGAGAAGGAAATAATTCACAAGGTCTATTATATTACCCCAAGGCATTGATACTAAAGTATAGCTCATGAAAAATGAATAGGACCATACATTACACTAAGGCAGGGGACAAGTAAATCATCTTATCATTTGGTATTATTTATTTATTTAATAACATACGTAGACCACCTCAATCAAATAAGACTCTGGACAGTGAACAACAAAGCAGGCAGGGAGACAGGCAATCAAATTACTCAGAAATAACACAAACAGAAACCTGCACTTCTCATGATGTGGGAGGACTCTCAAGGGTGTCCTTCTTAATTTTGGACTAGGCAGGCAGATTTTACGCATTGTAACGCCCTGCCTTTATAATAGGTAATGAATACTATGAATTGGACTTGGAAGCCTACTTGTTGCCAGTGCAGTGATCTTAAGATTGGAGTTATTCTGCAATGGCAGGATTGTTCCACCAACAGCCCGGCTGCTGTATTCGTCCCAGCTGCAGCTTTTGAATCATCTCCAAAGACTTGTATAGTGACTGCTGTACAGTGTGTAGTGCATTATAATAGTTGAGCTACATGGTCATCAAGGTATGAGTTGCCATCGCAAGGGCAGCCTGGTCCAGGTTGGATCACAACTGGCGCACCAGCCAATGCTGGCAAAATTCCTGGCTTCTATGGCTTCCACCTGCTGAAGCATGAGTCTAGGAGGACTCACGGTCAGGCAGACCGACATGTAGCTGGAAAGTATACCCTAGACTCTGTAATGCAGAATCACAGGAATAGACAGTATATGAAGGTATATCAGTCAATCAGTCAGTCAGTCAGCCTATCAATAAACAAAATATACGTGGGAGGAAAAGCTTAATTTAAAGGATTTTAAAAATATAATATAATATAATGACACACATGGTTCTTTCGTTCTCTCTCTCTCTCTCTGTCAATCATGGGCAAAAAGAAACCAAGTAGCTGGTTGAATGGAAAGACTGAGAAGTGGGGGAAAAAAGAATACACACACACACACACGAACACACACACACAAAGTCTATGTGTGTGTGTATATATGATCTATCATGGAAGGCCATTTCAAACAATTTCCATGTTCTTGCCAAGAAAACTGCATGAACATGTCTGTGAAGCTGAGCTCAACTTGAAGAAGGTCATACCTTACTTTTATTCACCGCTGTATTATTTTTGTCTTTAGCCAGGCATCATAGAGATTAATTATTGTGGTATTTTAAGGTGACATCAATGAAGATGAAAGCCTGAAAACGTTTTTTCAGAAAGGGTAGAAATAATCAATTATCAGGTCTGAAAAATGTTGTGGAGTGAGAGATGAGACTGATAGATGAATCATCTAGAGACAAAAAAAAAGTGTAATAGGGTCTGTCGGCAAAACATTACATGTAAATGACATTCAGATTGGGGATTACATACTTAAAGAGAGTTGACCTTTGAGAGGCAAATAGCAGATGACAACGAAGTAGGAGAAGGAAGCAGAAGAATTAGTTAATTTAGCTAAGCCAAGAACAAACCTCAGACTGCAGTGACTGTGATTCTGAAACTTAGTTGTGAGACATTTGTTGATGTTTTTCAGCCACAATTTTACTACTGGATCTGCATCCATGATGGGTTTATTCCTTTGAGACTTATTTCCAAGAAGCTACCTGTAAGTGACAACCAAATACATTCATGGACTTCTGAGTTCTCTTTATTTTACACTGTATTTTGCTAAATGGTTTAATAGCTTAATTTGAATAGCTTTATTTTTAACTGTGTAGCTTAAGCATGCAAAACTAATAAAGTGGTTAAAAAAATTATGCTGTAGGAAGAGATATTTTCATCTTCCCATCAGAAATTGCTGTCATAAAATTTACTTCATTTGGGCAGGACACAGCTCCTCTTTAAAATAATGAGTTGTACTTGATTAAAGTAGAGATGTGGGAAAAGAAGCCCTTCACATTTAGGGCATTTAAAAGAAATAGCACAAAGTACTGTTTTCCTAGATTTCCCCTCCACCCTATCAAAGAACTATCTTTGCAAAATCTTAACTGTCCCATGCTAATTGATTCTATCTAATGAGAGTAGGAAATGGGACTGGAATAGAGAACAGGTAGATTAATTATACATTTTATTGGTTTGTACTTCTATAAGACTCAAATTATGACTCTTCAAGAGGATTATTATTCTATCTTGGACAAAACTCAGGGCAGGAGGCAGAAAGCTAATTTTATACTAGCACCATGTTGGTGCTAGAGAATGGAAAATGTCTTGCCCTTAAGGACAAAGAGGCAGGTAATAGTATAATTAACAGGTAAGTTGATTGAATCACTCTGTCACAGAAGGCAAATGGGGCTGTTCTAGAGGAGAAAGTAATTCCTGCTTGTTTTATTTGACTTTCAACATGTCCCAGCTATAATTACCACTTGTGAGTTCTAGTGCCACCTCAATTTGTAACTAAAATTTTATCTACCTTCTATCTGCAACACAAATCTATGAATCACAGTAAGGAAATCCTACTCCCTGCTCAGATGTAGGACTGAGTCAAAATGACCACATTTTCACCACATTAGGAAGCCCACTGATCTTGGCTGCAAAAATCTGGACAACTATTAGTTGGCAGCACTTAGTTACAGAAAAATCTAAATTTTTTACTGTCATTTAATGATGTTCAGAGTTTCTTCAGATAAGATCTGCTGGTCTTAATGTTAGAGGACTACAACATGTGAAGGCCTTTTTCATGATCTTCCACAGGTAAGAACAAGTACAGAAAAAACAGAATGGAAATCAAGTTTACTGGAGGAAGTAATGATAATTGTATTAAGTTTTAATTCTATGTTAGCCACCCAGAGTCACTGTTGTGAGATGGGCAGCCATATGAATTGATAGAAATAAGTAAATATATGGATTGAGATAAAGAGCTAGGCACCTCCAAGTGGCTGCATGTTTATTTTTTCTTAATTCTTTTCCACCTAATGCTAGGTCATCACTAAGCTTGCTGACAGGATCCTGTGGAGCCAGAAAGTGGTGGCCCTCATCAGCAACCTCTGGGAAGAATTCTGCTGTTGCTGAATTATAAAATTGGCAGTAGCAAAAATAAAGCAAGGGAGTGACGAAGAATAACACTTTTCTCGGAAAACTTTCAGCCCAGCCCTCAGTACATTCCAGCTATATGCAAATGCTTCATATTTCCACTAAATGAACCATATTCAGTAACCTTCGTGCCATTTATCAGTCTTCAAATCAAAAGCTAAGCTACCAATGAACCCCAAAGTCAGACATCTTTGTTTTGTTTATTTTACTTTAGTAGTAAGATAGTTATTATGACAAAGCTAAGTGATAAAAGGGCACTTCCTGATTCATGGTTTAGTTCCACAGCTATTAAGTTACCTGTGGTCCTAATGGTCAAATAGTAGGTGCTCCCTTCACTTACAGAATGAAAAGAACTCCTTCTGCAGTAACACTTAAAGCCAGTCCTTAAGACAAGCTTTCCTAATGCTATGCATGTCCAAAACAATTGAAAGCATTAGAAATATCATATCATGATTATAATAAATGGCCTTGATCCAGGCAGGGATATTAGAAGTCAATCTCAAATTGTACAACCCAATATAACACTTAAAAAAAAAAAGGCCTGAACAAAACTGATTTCTAAAACTTTACATGTTCATTCATGGGTGGTGAAATTGTTCTTCTCTTCTGATTTTTGGTTGGAGGTATGTGTAAATAAAAAACAACATTTGCTAATGGGAGTGGAAAGCAAGCATATCCCTGTTTTCTTTCTTCCAGCCAATGCTCTACACAGCACAACCAGGCCAGTCATGGCCAAGGGCAAGAGTAGAGAATCTGAAGCCCTCTAGAATGACTGGGAGTGAAGGATGTTACGGCTATAGTCCAGCCACATCTGGAAAGCCAGAGACTCCCTGGGGCTAGAGTTCCAGATCTGAGTTGTTTATTGGTTGTATCTTTTAGTGAGAGATCTTATGTATCATTAAGGTTCTCAAGTGGGTTGAGTTGACAGCAGCAACAGTCTCACATGAATGATGCCAGGCAGCTCCAACCGGAGTATGGGAATCCCCATTTAAATTTCCCTCAATGTAGCCTCAATCAGAGTACCTGCCATTTAAATTCCCCATGCAGCAATGCCACATCAAGAGTTTTCTAATACATTTAAATGGTATTTTGTTGCATTACTGCCACTTAGCAGAATGACTGCAGGGAGGTTGGAGAATGAGAAGTGGGAGATCCAGCAGGGACTGTTGAAAATGCCTTAGGCCAATCACACTTGATTTAAAGAAACCTGCACTGTGAAATAAATGCTTCTTGTATTGCTTACATATTGCTTATAAACAGAGAAAAAACACAAGGGGGAATCCAGTGTGCTGTGTGTTTGATCATTCCCTGTCAGCTCCAAATGTCTCATGACCCTTGCATTCTATGGGGTGGGGGTGATGTTTCACACTTTACATACTTATTCTCATTTCACTCCAAAATGTCATGGACATGTTACTTAGAGTCAGTACTGCTTTACCTGAGTAATCAACTGAGGGGAATAAAGCCAATCACAGTTCATGATGTAATATGTAATAAAATATAAGTGGCAAGCCAGAAGGTGAAGGCAAATGCAATCTGCACATTAAAATTATATACACCACTCATTAAACTTAATTTATAAACTATTTAAGCCTTCTTGGGGATCAGGAAGAATAATTATTTCTCCCTTTTTAATTTTGAGGGATATGCTGATCCTTACTGGTAAAGAAAAAGGAAACCTTCACTTTACAAATCACTTTTTTATGCACAAAATATTGGCTGATAGAACATTCTTAGGGCTGAGCAGCTCCCCCACCTCCTCCCAAAAAATCTTAATGGAAATTTAATAGTGTATTTTACTAAATGGCCTAATTAACATTTTACAAAAAAGGTACTTTACAATTAGATATTAGTATTTTGTGCTCAAGGGATTCAGTAATATGTTCCCTTAGATAATTTTTTTTTTTATAAATAGCAAACTCTGCCAATATATTTCTTGTGAGACCCATGGGGAGTCCTTTAGACAAAGGAGCTGGTAGAAAAATTAAAAATTCATTAAGACTTTCACTTTCACTTCACCTTTGGAAGATGGAGTCTAATGCCACACTTGGAATAAAAGCAGAGGCAAAGTCATATAAAGCCTTTTACAATGGCCCTACCTCACTTCCTTACAATGACCTGCCAATGGTCAAGGATGCCAACTTGTAAGATACAAACCAATATATTAAACAAGGACCAGAACTGTTTCTCTTCAGTACAAATATTATGGGAGTTAGGTCATAATCCTAGTCACTTCATGGTATTAAAACCCATTGAATTTACTGGGAAACTGAGCAGAAGTGTAATAAAACTGGTTGCAAATGTTGCATTACTTCATATACTAGGATGGCAACAAAAAATTGCTCTTAAGAAATTATGAATAATATAGAACTGTCAGAAACAAATATACAGTATAAGGGAGGGAGGTCTGTTAAGCCTATTAAACTATTGGCAAGTATACCACTAATGGACTGGATCCAAATTTTGTTTTGCTTAGAGTAAATTTGCTGTGACTATAAGGCAATGCAGAACCTTTTAAAGACACAGGGCGGGCATTGCCTTTAGGAAGTGTGTGAAGGGAAGGGATGCACTCTAAAATGTAGGTAGCCAAGACAATTGCTTCAAAATTAAAGTGAATTGATGTAAAATTACTACTCCACAATTATTTAATAATTTCCCTATTCTATTGTATTAAAAACCCCTTAACTATCAAGTTAAGTATTTAATTTAATATTAATTATTCAGCCCTGCCTACATGTGTGATGTGAACCACCTGTTTTGTGACTGTCAGGTCCCCCCAAAAGCATTAGCTATGGTTTCCCTGTACCTAATAATTTGCCTTCGCATTAAAAATTAGAATTTGATGGAAGCTTTGGAGAGGTTCATGGGGTCATTCTAGGCTTTTAGGGACTGCACATGGTCTTGGGGAGACTATTGGTAAATACTGTTTGCCTCCCAGGGTGAGAGTCAGATAGAAAAAGAATAGTTTTAAAATACACAGAATAATTTTATTCAGTAGTCTTAATGAAAGTTTTTATGTTTTTTTTTCCCTACCGTAACATTGGCACAAAGGATGAAATAATGATCCTGTTTTAGCATAGTCATTAGTGTAAAGATAATTGGATTATTTCATACTTTGAATGGATATTACAATACCACTTCCCACCCAATCCCTTCCAAATGATGGTACAGATTCTATTAATAGAATTACTTTTATTTTTTGCTGATTTAAACAAGCTACTTCCCAGGGTGGCTAATAGCATTTAATGATTGTTAAAGGTATTATTTGAGTTCAGTGTGCTTATTTGAAAAGATGTTTTTGATCAGGTTGCCATGGAAAACATTTGTTATGTTTAAAATGAAATGAGGATGATGCAAAGGTAACTGACAGCAGACATTTTCTTAAAGGAACCAGGATATCTTAACACTACACTACCCTGGTCTTCAGATTGTTAGCTCTAATACTTTGGCTAAAATGTGTGATTCTGTATCAATTCCAGTTTGAGTACAGATAAATCTTTCCTTTGCTTTCCTGCTGAATAGCAGTTAAAGATTTGTGATCTCTCAGCTGCCTCCACAAAAGAGATAACTGAAGAAACAGATGACCTGCTTCACACAATTGTTTCCAAGTTTGGAGAATGGACCCCCAACACGATGTGACATAAATACCTTCTCATTACGCAAGTCCACAAAGGAAGTATTTGGATCAGCAATACTAGGGGATCACATAAGTCTGCCAGTTAAGACTTATACAACATACAACAGCTACACTATGTAATTCTGTTAAAAAATCAACACTAGATCCCTTCATCAGTCTAAAATGTAACAATCCTTGCCAAGATGATGGAACATGTGGAAGCTGAGCAGTTCTAGGCACTTTTTAGTCTAGTTACAGGATGGGAAATCTCTAGTTGCTCTAATAGATGATCTGGTAAGAGAGCAGGCTGAAGGAGCAGGATGGATGATCTGGTAAGGGAGCAGGATGGGTAAGGAAGCAGGATGGAGGAGTTCCATTTCTACCCCTATGTATCTTGGCACTTTTGATACCATTAACCATAGTATTCTGCTGGACTACTTCAGGAGTTGGAACTGGGGACATAGCTTTGTTGTGGTTCCACTCCCATTTCAAGGGCAGCTGAGTTCCATTGCAATGCAATGTTCTCTACATCAGCATGTCCTTGGAAAAACTTGGCAGTTACAGCAGAATGTAGCAGCCAGACTTCTGTGGGACATTTTCCAGGAAGAATGTGTCACCTGTTCCAGAAAGCTATCCTGACTTCCTGAAGATTTCCAGATCAATGCACAGGATAAAAGTATGATAAATAAATACTCCAACAACTGGGGACATCATATGTCTAACACTAGTTAGTACCAGAATTTTCTCCAGCCAGAAACTGCCCTGTACTGTTCTGTATGCATGGTTGTCACTTGCCTTTTCCAGACACTGAAGACTCTTGTTTGCTTAACTCAAAAACCTTTAAATTGTTAGGGTTTCAGCTTTTTCATACTGCTCAGCCAATTCTATTAGCAAAACAAGGATGTTGGAAGTTGTAAGAAATTAGGCCAATGAATGTGCCAATGAATAGAGAGATTCTCTTAACCAAGGAAGCATTTGGCATAACAGCAAGATTTTGGTGGGTCACTGCTTGCAGTTTTCCTCATATAAGAGTCGCTATCACAGAATGTCACACAAAAAGTTGGGCCCGTGGAATTCGATGAGTGAATAAGGAAATAATCTACCATTATACCACCAGTAACATGCCAGATTTCTGTCCTTGGATAAAAACAAACAAACCTAGGAACAAAAACCCTGGTTAACAGTATTCACTAGAAGAAAAGTAGAGCCTATGAGACATTCCAGTGAGCAAGCTCTTTTCAAACGAGCCACCTATATGGCTATACTGTGAAGGCAAAACTCTTGCTGTTTCCTCCAGCTTTTTCGATGTAGAGAGGACAAGTATTGTCTCATTTGTGAAGGTGGGACAATCTACATCTGTTCACTATTTTGCTAACTATTTCTTTTATCATTTTAAAAATATTTTTATTAAAGTTTTTTTTTAAAGGAAGATAAAAACTAATACAAACTAATATAAAGTAAGAAGAAAAAGAAAGAAATCAAAGAGAAAGCTAAATGTGCAAAAAGGGGGGGGAAAGTAAAAGGAAAATAGAAAAGAGATACAAAGCTTCCAATCTTCTTTTTAGCAGTTATAAGTACAATTATAAATTTACCTCTTACTCTATGGTTACTACATAACTCTCTTCTTTCTATAATGTATCCTGCCTAATCATCAACACCATAAATCGTAAGTTCATTTTTTTTTTCATGCAGAAAGTCTATAAGGGGTTTCCAGTCAGCAATAAATGTAGATACTGACTTTTCTCTGATCAAAGAAGTCAATTCAGCCATCTCAACAAGTTCCATCATCTTCACCAACCATTCCTCCATTGTGGATTGTGCTGAATCTTTCCATCTTTGTGCATACAATAATCTTGCTGCAGTTATCATCTACAAAAATAAAGTTCCATAACTTTTTCCAACTATTTGTCCATCAATCCCAAAAGAAAAACCTCTGGTCTCAATTGCATATTAATCTCTAAAACCCTCTGAATCAGTATATATATTTGAACCCAGGATTTTCTAGCTTTTTTATACGTTCACCAAGCATGATGAAATGTCTCTTCTTGCTGTTTACATTTCCAACATAAATCTGAAGTGCCTTTATATATTCTACACAATTTCTCTGGCGACATACACCAACCATACATCATTTTATAAAAATTCTCTTTAAGGTTATACCTTAGTGTAAATTTCAGTCCTTTCAGCTACATATTTTCCCATTGTTCCATTTGTATATTATAACCAAAGCTTTTACTCCACTTTATCATACATTCTGCTATTCCTTTTATCATTATGAGGGCTCTCACACTAGAAATAGCAATAAAGATAGCAAATACAACAACTGTAAAAAATCATGACTAGCAACAAGACACTCAGAATTAAATAGTTTCATTGCTAGAAAGCTAGCACCAAGTGGTATAAAAGCCATCTTAGAGCAAATTCTTAATCAGCAAATCATGTCTAAAATAACCCGGCCATTGTAACTTATTTTACAAAACAGAGTTAAAACAAACCATAGCTTATTGTGAGGGGTGACTGAAGCAAATGTGGCTTTCTTGTTTGCAACTTAGTGTGATATGAGAACCTAGCCAATTTAATTTGTAAATTGTGATTTACCACTAAATGTGTTGGATAAACCCAGCTAATTGTGCAACATGGTTAAAGAGTCATTGCTGAGAATATTTTGTGAACACATGTTATGTCATATTTTATAAACATTTTCCTAATAGAGTGTCCTGAGTTTCTTTGAGGAATGAAAAAAACAACAGTTTAATGTAAAAGTAACAGGATACTCATCCTCATGGTACAAAGAACCTCTGCAGCAAGTGATAGTCTTAAGAGCCTTGTTCTTTTTTTCATACCTGTTTTATAGCTGCTTTGTAAATATATCTGCCCTGAGCTATTTCCTTGTCAGCCTTGACAATGCTTAACAATATGAACATCTTCATTAATGTTACTTTGAAAAATCATCATCAGTGCAAAGCTGAGGCTTAACAGCACCAAGACAAGTAATAATGATATCCTGACATGATATCAAACTGAAAACAAAAGGCAGTAACACTGTCAAGCTGCTAAAACTTGCCTTTGGGATGATGCCTTTTACATATTTCCTATCTTCCACCACAATGTCTGCCACCCCCTTTTTTTTAGTTATTTGAATCTTTGACAATCTGTCTCACTCCCCTGGATTTAAATTTTCACACTCTCACAAATACAACATATTGGTACTGAAGTGCCACTATCAAAATAAACCCTTTCAGCAATCTAAGGTTTTGTTTCTGACCTTTATTTCTGACTATCTGATCTTAAATAGCTGCCATGTTGCTTGGTGGTTCTGCTCCAAGTCCTAAGGACAGCTAGGAGCCCTCAAAGGAGGCTTGGAGCTGGAGAACATTTTCCAGGAAAGGCAACATATTGATTGGATTTACACAAAAGAATAATCTTTTGCTTAATCATGTGTGAACCATAATGATGTGTTTGACATGCTTGTTTAAATATAGTTTACTGAATAAACCGTAACCTGAAAGTTTCACATCATATACTAAAGCATAAACCGTAATTAGCAAACATTCTTTAGGACCAACTTGCAAAGCAGAGTGGCTGAGTTCACATGAATCTAAAATCATACAAAATCACATTTAAGGAATGCAAAAACCCAATCCATGATAGTTGAATGGTCACTCAGTGAAGCTCATGGTTGAATGGGAATTTGAATAGTCCTAGTCCAAGGCTAATTGCAGCATCATATTAGTTCTTTTCTATAGAAATTATGAGGAAATTAGATTTCTAGTTTTTTAGGAGATTCTTTTGAGGGGTTATGGTTTTACACATTATTTTGAGCCTGGGTCTGTAACTGCAATGGAATAAAGTGTATATTACCTACTGCTTCTCCATTAACATTTGCATGTCTTAAAATTTATCCAACCATTTCTCCATATTTAGTAAATATTCTTTCAAAATATGTGATTGATCTACTTGCTCTAGATCTTTAACATTTATTGATAACCTGCAATTGTTTACTCCCTTTACCTGTTAAACACAACTGCCTCGTATATTGATGTTCAGATCCATACTCTAGACAATCTCCTTAATATTCTTAGCAAATAATTACCCAACATCACAGTATAGTCTATGTACAGAAGTACTTTTACATTCATGTCCCAGCCAAAACACCCCTACAACAGTATCTCTGCAAGCATACTAGATAGAGATTGATAGATAGATAAGGGGGCATCAGGCATCCTAGTTTTTCTGCCTATTCAATGTTCAACCGTTTACTACTATCACAGACAGTTCTCATAGCATTCAGCAATCAACCCTCATTTTCTCGAAAAGCCTTCCCTACTTTAGGTTTATTCATTTAATCAAACACTTTCTGTAAATCAACAAACATACTATAATTCTTTTTTTCTCACATCATAACATGTCTCAGTGACTGCTAAAGACCAAAAATCTGGCCTATATATCTTCTGTTCAACATGAAGTATGCACTGCATTTCCCAGTTTTTGCTATTATCACCTCATCTACCCTTTCAATCAGGATTATTCCAAACACCTTCCCCAGTACATTTAACTACTTAATCGCCCTGCAGTTTTATAGTCATTCTTGCTGCCTTTGTATGGGGGAACAATAACAGCATTCTAATTGTTGACATATCACTATCATTCCCATACAAATCTCTAAAATATTCCTTTACCAATATTCCCTTTGTTTTCTCCCAAATAATTTTATCATTTTTATTTTAAATTCCATTCACTCTGCCCAAAGCTATTTGATCACCGACTTCCAAAACAATGTTTTTAATAATTTCTGTCAAAATCACTGTGCATTTTCTCTCTCTTTTAACTTAACGATTCCTTTGGTTTCTTGGCCTATGTTTTTTCCAACTGTCTTTTTTTTCCTCAAAACACATAATATGCCACCCATCATGGCTTTGGTCAGTTGAGGCTTTTGGACATACATTTGTGTCAGAAAAATAAGATGTAGAATAGGTTATCAGCCTTAGTTGTATCTCTGTCGCCTGCAGCATTCCTTGCTATTGGTAAGGATAATATCATAATTCTTGGCACTGTTTGGCCAGTTCAGCACCAGGAGAATCAAAACCCAGTTTTACTACAACCATGCTGACACTAGGATTTTTAATTTAGAGATTATCCTGCAAGCCAAATACTGTTTTCTGCATCTCATCAATTAGGAGGTACTATATACCCAGTCAGAATTATTGTTGTTTATTCATTCAGTCGCTTCCAACTCTTTGTGACTTCATGGATCAGCCCACGCCAGATACATCTCATTAAATATGGTTAATGTATTACATTTCATTCATTATTCTATCTCCACATGCATGCTAACATTTGGCATTACTCCTTACATGTTACAGGGGATAAATGTATAGCATTACAGCTTTTAAAACAGTTAGTTATATGAAAAACTTAAAGCATAAAAGAAGCTAATATCTAAAAGGGTTCTCTTCCCTTTTCTTTTTTTCTCTTGCTCTAAAAAGCTTAAGACTTTTTGCCAAAATCTTTTTAAAAAAGGATGCATGGTGTTCTGATCTACAGATAATAATTTGCAAAATCTCTTTCGTCATTATTTTTTACACTGAATAAAATGCAATTCAAACAAAAATAATTAAAACAATTTGGTATGCAGACATTTTCCCCTTACTATGCTAAGCAGATGCTGATTTTATCTGCATTAATCCCTACCACACACACAAACATAATTTAGCAACTAATGCTTCCATCCCTCCAATTACTGCTACTTATGCATGTTTATGTTACATGTTTGTCCCATAGATATATGAAATACCATTATCTCAGATATAACAAACTACAACCCAGAATTAAGTCTATATAAATATCTTCTTCAACCTGGAACACCATGCAGATTCCCTGAATTTTTGATATCAAGAAAGTTGGCTTTTGATACTATTGGTCATTACACAATTCTCTCTCAAACATTTTTAACTACAAATTAGTGGATTCCAACCTGAGTGCTACCCAAATGTGTTAGACTTCACTGTCAGTTCAGCCTTTGGAGTCATGGGAATTGAAGTCCAACATTTCTGAAGAGTAACAAGTTTGGGAAGTGTGGAGTATCCTATTTAAATGCTATGAATATACACATTTATTAAGGTTTATCACTGTACCGGATGGCAGAGGCTGATTTATGGGTAGTCAGTCTTTGGAAAGAAGCCAGAGGGAATTGAATTTCCTTCTTGTTGCTGACTCCAGTATGTTGATTAATACATTGCCTGTCTGCTTTCAGGAGTAAAACACACTTATAGCAGAAAACAATGCCACAGATATTTCCCTCCTACTCAGCATCTGGCTGTGGTCATGGTTTAGTTACAGATACTTACATTCTTATTAGAGAAGCTGTTATTAACATGACTAAGCATGCATTATCTGAAAGTTCAACTCCAAAATGTAACTGAAACTTTGTTCAAATACGTGATTCTCGATGACTTCACAACAAAACAGGAACCTGTGACCTACTTTTAAAAGACCTCTGAAAGTGATCTAACCCTTCTCTGGGATCTTCCTGAACATTGGAAGGAAAATTAAGTAGAGAATTAGCAGAAAAGAAGAAAAGGCTGTTTTTACTCTTCTATCAGTCTATCCCCATCTATTGCTTATCCCAGCTCACTACTTCCCCCAGCATCTGAGAATGCAAACCTTAATGTTTCCCAATCCTAGTTTATAAGGATAGGCTCCAGAAGTTGTTTTTATTGCCCAAATCAAGGTCTGGAATAAACATAGTTATGAGAAAAGAGAATATCAGCCAAATTAGTTATCCACAGCCCCTGACACAGACAACCACCCTAAAGAGGAACAATTATGCACGTTCACCTTGTCTCTCATACATCAAATCCTTGCATCCTACACAAGGACACTGGGAGGAGGGAAGAGGTAAGCAGTTCTTTCCCTTCCTCTGAGCAGCTCTGCTGTCAGTTGCTGTTTCCTTGTGCCATTAGCAGAGGGAAGCTGGTAGGCAGCTCCCTGGTTCTCAACAGATCATCTGATCCCTGGATTGCCATGATGTATGTACATTAAGGAATTTCCAGAGGAAAACAACAATCCCATCAGCCTCCTAATAAAGACTACTTGACCACTCAGTGATCAGCCTATCTAAGAGTTGCCAGACACTGCTGAGATGAGATAGCAACATGAGGGTAGTGTCTGAAAATGGCTGGGTGCCCATCCATACTATAATTAATGAAGTAAGAGTAGATATCTTCTCTATAGTTTTAGTAAATACCATAATAAAGCATATTACAATAACAGAACATTCTTGTTCTTCCCCACAATAATGGTGGCTGTGACTGTGGATGCTTTTACAACTTGCAGAGCCACCAATTTCTCTTTTTTATCCCTCCTAGAGTACAGTTCAACTAAAATACTATTTTCATTCCCTCAACTGAATCAGAATGAATGAAACTGTGGATGGTCTTCTGAATGAGTGGCAGGTCTGTTGTGAAATTCTAAAAAAAATTCAAGTCACATTTCATCATTCTTTCCAGAAATGAGGAAAATTTAAGAAATAGCTGTTCTCTGATATATAAAAACCAGATTATATGGTGCCCACTCATGTAGAAGGTGCTGTGACATTGGCTTGACGAATGCAAACACTCAAAAACTCTCTGGTATGCTTTGGAGGTTATAATGTGTCATATCATCAGGAATACCCAACAGACCAGAAGAATGTAATGGATTAGATACTACAGAAGCTCACTTTTGGTTCCATCACAATTTCCTTGAGAGGAGCTTTCTGTGCATTAAGTGATGGACTAATTAATAATGCAGTATTAAGAGTCAGTGGTTCAACTGTCATTTGAATAGCATTCTCAAGTTACTGGAAACAAGCCAATAATCCATTATTGACAGATTCTGACCAGTAAATAAATTCTGCTGGTCACTCATCAAAGGTTTTACCATCCAAGATGTGTAAATCAAACTGATTGGCTAATTTGAACAGGCAGTAACCTGAAAAATTGCCAGTGGTGTCTTTGGACAAGCATGAAAGGAGGAAAGTAATCTTCAACAACCTCTAAACAATGATGTTGAAAGTGGGCACATAGAGTTTGATCATTTGTGCCTATTTATGCAGTCACCTCCAATATGAGCTAGGGGATGAAGATCAATGCATTTCTCAGTATAATTTGCTACTTTATCCCAAAGTTGTTAGATCTGCTTTTGAGAGCAAAGCAGAATATCACCATGCAAAAAATTTTCAATGGATTCCAATCTTAAAACCGTAAAAGTTATTATACTAGCATATTCCTTCTACCTGGAGTAAACCAGAAAAAACTTTAATTAAAGGATGAAAAAAATGTAATTAACAAATGAATGGCTTCTTGGGATCAAAAGGAGCTAAATACTTGTAATCCTAAAAGTCAAGTTTACTAATAACAGTCCTTAGAGATAAGATATAAGGCTTATGATAGTTGCGTAATCTGAAAAGTATGACTGTTTGCCTTGTACAAACACACACACACACTACTATTTCTCATACTGACCAAAGTCCCTTATTTATAAGAAGTAGTCTCAGCCTTGGTGGACTACTTAGGAACTCCTTTGAAGGTTGTGTTTCTGAGCATCTGAGTTGGTGGACTGGAGACAAGCCAATAATCCTAGCATGACCAGTTGAAGAACATGACTTTGCATGACTGACAAATTGATCCAACTGACAAAGCAGGGCAGGAATAAGGACCTTTTGGAGGCTTCTGCCCCCAGCTGAGTTGGTTGCTGCAAAATCATGCTCTGCCCGTTTCAGTGATGATACTCAAGAACAGCAAAGAACAAATCAGCAATAGCAAATTTACACCCAGGGTAGTCTTGAAAGAGAATGAAATTCAAGATAGGGGGAGAAAAAACCACTGCATACTGCTCATAGTTTTTTCAGCTGCCAGATAATGTTATTTTCTCCATCAGAAGCCTTTTTCCAGCTTATCCCCCTGTAGTGCTATTGTTATTTCCCTACAGGGCTTGGAAATAAAAAAAACAGGAGGTAGTCAATTGATAGCACCTAGTAAAGCACTACAAAATACATAACAACATAATAAAAGCCTGCTGGATCAGGCCAATCAATACTTTAATCCAGCATTTTGTTTCTAATAGCAGTCAACCAAATGCCTCTGGGGAATTTACCTATCCTTCTCCTGCCAGCATTCCCCTGCAACTGGTATTGGAGGCATGCTGTCCCTAGTCCCTAGGAAGCACTGAATCTTCCAGACTGCTAAGTCTTGATAAACCTGTCCTTCATAAATTTATCCAGTCCCCTTCTAAAGTCATCCAGGTTAGTGGCTGTCATCACCTCTTGTAGTAATGAATTCCATAGGTTGATTATGTGCTGTGTGAAGATGGCAGGTTGCCAATCAACCTCATTGGATAGCCCCTGGTCCTAATTTTTTGGGAGAGGGAGATGAATACTTCAGTGTTTCACAAGAATTTTGAACAGTTTTTCACTTTTACCACCCCCAATTCTCAAATAAGAACTACCAGCTCATTTCCATCTACAGAATGCAGATTTTGAATATTTATGTAACTATTTTACAATGTATTCTATTCCACATAACTTCAGTTAAGAGGAATATGTTTGTTATTAAGGCAACATGCAAGGAAATTTTGATATGAGAAAAAGATAGTGCTAGCCATCTGATACAGATTTGTTTGCTTAGCACTTGGAATAATTAATATTTATGTGTTTAATTCTGTAACATTTCCAAGCAGGGACCAGTGTCAGCAAACCCGCACGGTCTGCAACATGAGAAACAGAGAAACTCCAGAGAGAAAACAAACATGTAACAACAACCCCACTGCACACTGGAGAAACTATCAGAACTGGCAAGGAATGGAACAACTCATTACTTCTTTCCCAAACAGCTTCTAATACACCAAGATGTAAATGCCAGAATCATAGGTTCCATCCACATAGAGCATCTTGGACCACTTCACCAATGTGCATATTATGTCACCATTTGTGGCAGCTCCAAGAAAGTCAATCTTGTAGCTTTTAGGTGAGTTAATCTTTAAGCAACCTGAGTCACTTGCTGAGATGGGCGGCTATAGAAATTGAATAAATAAATAAATAAAACCTCCATTTTTCATGCCACTGTTTTTCATTCCTGCTTTTCTTTTCTTTAGGGGCAGGGGGTGATAATACATGTTGAGAGCAAGTTGTGATATATGCAGAAGATGCCAAGTTCAATCTCTGGTATTGCCAGGGGAAAAAAAAAATCTTGCCTGGAACTCTGGAAGATTGTGGCCTATTAGTGAGAACAATACAATCTTTTCTAACATTGTATTGGATGGCCCAGTGCTCTGACTCATTAAAAGATAATTTCCTACATCCCTATGTTCTGAGAAATTAGCCATGCTTTTAAGGCTTCCTTAGAAAATTGGAGGGGAGTTGGATTTCACAAAGAAAAGAATGCTTGTCCTGATCTGACCTTTCAAAGAAAGAATGGAAGAGAAATGAAGTAAAATAAACATTTGCATATGATATTCAGCAGCAAAAAATGTTGGTATCCAATCCACAGGAAAGACCTGTTCCTAAATTAATGCACTAGTACTGAAGCCTCAGCTTTGTGGCTACATCCAATCCAATTCTATTCTGGCAATATAAATGGAAGGTGATATTATTGCTCTGAGAGCCCTAACACAGAAGTTCCCCAAATGGATGCTGCTGCTTTGGTAAGTAACCACCTTGTGGTTTCTTTTCTTGTTAACAAACTGCATTGCTCCCCAGTCCTGGGGTCTGGCAAAGTGTCCTCTGCTAGAACCCATTCTCCTTTGTAAGTGAACCTTCAAAGGCTTATCGGATGGCACCAACATTAGATGGTAGCAGCAGAACTTTAATTATGTCTATTTAATTAGATCTGAGAACCACCCAATCTAGATCTGGAAACTGTAATTTTAAGTTCCAGGATACCTATGATTTAAATTCATTCCAGGAAGTTATGTGGCATTAAAGTAATAACTCTTGGAATTATTGCATCATTCAGCATTGTTCAAAGCATAGGATGGCTAGATGGACAGATAGATAGATGGACACATATTTCCACTGGGTGATAATTTTCTTTTCTAAAGAAAGATGGACATACCAAAAAGGAAGAAAGAGTTCAGAGGGTATAAAAATTGCTCAAAGGAGAAAGATGTATTTTATGTGTTTGTTTTATGCAATCACTCTCCCAAGCCTCTCAAGGCAGATCACATCGATAAAAGAGAATACGATTGGGTCAAGGAAAGAACACCACTGATCCAGCAGAATGGTCTCTAACTCCAAGGGCATGTGACGGTCATGGTTGATAGTGCAGTGACATCACAAAGAGACATGAATGGCCAAAGCCAGGATGTTTTGCTGGGGAAAATAGGGGCTGCTGAATTAGTTATTTAGATAGGTTAGGTCGATCCAACAGCTTACAACTCTTTTTTTTCCAAAATCCACAGGCAAAAAAAAAAGAGGGGGGAGCTGCATATGGGCTTTGGGCTGATCAACTTTTTTTTTTTTAACTGAATAGACAGAAACTTTTTGAGAGTTTTTGGAACCCACTACAGTCTGAAGGAACTGTTATTGCCTGTATTGCTCCTGTGATTTCACCAGATCAGCCACTTTTCCTTTCTATGTTTTAATCATTAGACCTCTTATTAATCATTATTTAATCATCAGACATCTCATTATCCTGCCAGAGTTTAATTTTTTTCTGTCTCTTCCAGTTGTGTCACACATCAATAACTTAGTTGTCATGTGATGCCCCAGTAGCACAGTGTAAAATAACTCTATGATGGTAAAGCTCACTGTGAACCCAATCTATTCCAAATGGAAATCATCTGAGATACCACATCTAATAGCTCTTCCGAGCAAGTCAGTTTCTTAAGTCCATTCCATTTTATCTAATTGCTAATTCAGGAAATTAAAACATATTACTGTATATAACACTTGTCACCTTGGAGCTATTAGTTATTCATCTGAACACTTTGAAAAGTTAAAAATCATAGAATTGACCTGTGTGATCTATTTCATTCCGCATTTAGGTCTGCCTGCCTGCCATTTTCAAAAGACATGGGGAATATGTACCAGCGCATCACATCTTTAAAAAAGGCAGGAAGGAAAATATATGCACCCTTTTCCAAGCCGTGTTTGCAAAATGAAAGAGTTCTTCTTTCTCTAGGATGACAATGGCTTGTGCTCCCTCATTATAGCTGTACACATCGTCAAATCAAATTTAGGCAGGATGTCTAAATTTTATCATGTCGCTTTCACATCTGCTCCCATGTAACAATGGTGTATCACATTTCCATTTAAACTACATACAATCTACATAAAATAATGTAATGAATGCTTAAATATTCATATATATATATATATATATATATATATATATATAGTGTGTGTGTGTGTGTGTGCGCTTCAGCAAAGGATCGTTACCTTGTCGTGGTGCTGGAGCTTGAGCACCTCAATGATGCCATGAGCTAAACCGTGAAGGGCCACCCAAGACGGGAAGGTCATGACAGAGAGGTCAGACTAAATGCGATCCCTGGGGAAGGTAATGGCAACCCACCCCAGTATTCTTGCCGTGAAAACTAAATGGATCAGTACAACCAGAGATATGTCGGTATACCATCGGACGATGAGACCCCCAGGTCGGAAGATGGTCAAAATGCTACTGGGGAGGAACAGAGGATGAGTTCAATTAGCCCCAGACCTGATGATGCAGCAAGCTCAAAGCTGAAAGGACGGCTAGCGGCCGACGGTGCTGGTGGTGAACGGCAAATCTGATGTTCTAAGGATCAACACACCATTGGAACCTGGAAGGTAAGATCTGTGAGCCACGGCAAATTGGATGTGGTTATTGGTGAGATGTCAAGAGTAAAGATCGACATTCTGGGCGTCAGTGAACTGAAATGGACTGGAATGGGCCACTTCACATCAAATGACCACCAGATCTACTACTGCGGACAAGAGGACCACAGAAGAAATGGAGTAGCCTTCATAATTAATAGTCAAGTGGCTAAAGCAGTGCTTGGATACAATCCAAAAAACGATAGAATGATCTCAATTTGAATTCAGGGCAAGCCATCTAACATCACAGTGATCCAAATATACGCCCCAAGAACAGATGCTGAAGAAGCTGAAGTAGAGCAGTTCTATGAGGATCTGCAGCACCTACTGGACAACACGCCTAAAAGAGATGTTATTTTCATCACAGGAGACTGGAATGCTAAGGTGGGCAGTCAAATGACACCTGGAATTACAGGTAAGCATGCCCTGGGAGAACAAAACGAAGCAGGGCATAGGCTGATAGAATTTTGCCAAGACAACTCACTCTGCATAACATACTCTCTTCCAACAACCTAAGAGACGGCTTTATACATGGACTTCCCCAGATGGACAACACCGAAATCATATTGACTACATCCTTTGCAGACAAAGGTGGCGGACATCTATACAGTCGGTAAAAACAAGACCTGGAGCTGACTGTAGTTCAGATCACGAACTTCTTATTGCACAATTTAGGATCAGACTAAAGAGATTAGGGAAGACCCACAGATCAGCTAGATATGAGCTCACTAATATTCCTAAGGAATATGCAGTGGAGGTGAAGAATCGATTTAAGGGACTGGACTTAGTAGATAGGGTCCCGGAAGAACACTGGACAGAAGTTGGCAGCATTGTTCAGGAGGCGGCAACAAAATACATCCCAAAGAAAGAGAAAACCAAGAAGGCAAAATGGCTGTCTGCTGAGACACTAGAAGTAGCCCAAGAAAGAAGGAAAGCAAAAGGCAACAGTGATAGGGGAGATAAGCCCAATTAAATGCAAAATTCCAGAGGTTAGCCAGGAGAGATAAGGAATTATTTTTAAACAAGCAATGCATGGAAGTGGAAGAAGACAATAGAATAGGAAGGACAAGTGACCTCTTCCAGAAAATTAGAAACATTGGAGGTAAATTCCAGGCAAAACTGGGTATGATCAAAAACAAAGATGGCAAGGACCTAACAGAAGAAGAAGAGATCAAGAAAAGGTGGCAAGAATATACAGAAGACCTGTATAGGAAGGATAACAAAATCGGGGATAGCTTTGACGGTGTGGTCAGTGAGCTAGAGCCAGACATCCTGAAGAGTGAGGTTGAATGGGCCTTAAGAAGCATTGCTAATAACAAGGCAGCAGGAGACGACGGCATCCCAGCTGAACTGTTCAAAATCTTGCAAGATGATGCGGTCAAGGTAATGCATGCTATATGCCAGCAAATTTGGAAAACACAAGAATGGCCATCAGATTGGAAAAAACCAACTTATATCCCCATACCAAAAAAGGGAAACACTAAAGAATGTTCAAACTATCGAACAGTGGCACTCATTTCACATGCCAGTAAGGCAATGCTCAAGATCCTGCAAGGTAGACTTCAGCAATTCATGGAGCGAGAATTGCCAGATGTACAAGCTGACTTTAGAAAAGGCAGAGGAACTAGAGACCAAATTGCCAATATCTGCTGGATAATGGAAACAGCCAGGGAGTTTCAGAAAAACATCTATTTCTGTTTTATTGACTATTCTAAAGCCTTTGACTGTGTGGACCATAACAAATTGTGGCAAGTTCTTAGTGGTATGGGGATACCAAATCATCTTGTCTGCCTCCTGAAGAATCTGTATAATGACCAAGTAGCAACAGTAAGAACAGACCATGGAACAACAGAGTGGTTTAAGATTGGGAAAGGAGTACGGCAGGGCTGTATCCTCTCACCCTACCTATTCAACTTGTACGCAGAACACATCATGCGATATGCTGGGCTTGAGGAATCCAAGGCTGGAGTTAAAATCTCTGGAAGAAACATTAACAATCTCAGAGATGCAGATGATTCCACTTTGATGGCTGAAAGCAAAGAGGAACTGAGGAGCCTTATGATGAAGGTGAAAGAAGTAAGTGCAAAAGGTGGCTTGCAGCTAAACCTCAAAAAAACCAAGATTATGGCAACCAGCCTGACTGATAACTGGCAAATAGAGGGAGAAAATGTAGACGCAGTGAAAGACTTTGTATCTCCAGGTGTGAAGATTACTGCAGATGCTGACTGCAGTCAGGAAATCAGAAGACGCTTAATGCTTGGGAGAAGAGCAATGACAAATCTTGATAAAATAGTTAAGAGCAGAGACATCACACTGACAACAAAGGTCCACATAGTTAAAGCAATGGTGTTCCCCGTAGTAACATATGGCTGCGAGAGCTGGACCATAAGGAAGGCTGAGAGAAGGAAGATAGATGCTTTTGAACTGTGGTGTTGGAGGAAAATTCTGAGAGTGCCTTGGACTGCAAGAAGATCAAACCAGTCCATCCTCCAGGAAATAAAGCCAGACTGCTCACTTGAGGGAATGATATTCAAGGCAAAACTGAAATACTTTGGCCACATCATGAGAAGACAGGACACCCTGGAGAAGATGCTGATGCTAGGGAGAGTGGAGGGCAAAAGGAAGAGGGGCCGACCAAGGGCAAGATGGATGGATGATATTCTAGAGGTGACAGACTCGTCCCTGGGGGAGCTGGGGGTGTTGACGACTGACAGGAAGTTCTGGCGTGGGCTGGTCCATGAAATCACGAAGAGTCGGAAGCGACTAAACGAATAAACAACAAACGTATTGTGTGCGTGTCCTTCCTTCCTTCCTTCCTTCCTTCCTTCCTTCCTTCCTTCCTTCCTTCCTTCCTTCCAGAGGTCATAGTGCTTCCTCCTTCCCTTTTTCCCAACAAAAAGAATCCCACCAGGTAGATTTGGCTGACAAAGGGTGACAGGCCCAAATTCACTCAGTGAGCCTCAGTGACTAAGGGTAGACTAGAATGTGGATCTCTCTGCTCCTTGTTCAACAACTCAATCACTATTTTGCATTGGCTATATTTTCCCCCAAATTTCTTTTTCTTCCTAGTGTTTTTCCTGCAAGTTCAGGGTCTGCTTTTCAGATAAACCAAATGTTGATCCATTAGTTGCAACAGGAATTGACCAACCGGCTTGTCACCCAAGCCAGATGCCGTGGGCTAAGAGAGAGAGTGACTGGCCTAAAGTCACCCAGCTGGCTTTCATTATAATGGGACTAGAACACACGGTCTCCTGGTTTCTAGCCTGGTGCCTTAACCACTAGACCAAACTGGCTCTCTTTATTTTTTCTCAATATTATCTCGAAACAGTAGTAGTAGTATTAGTAGTAAACTTTACTGTGGTCATTGATCAATTCAAAAACAAAAGGACAAAATGTTGGGAAAGTAAGTAAAAAACATAGTAAAACTTAATAATTATAAAACTGATGTTGTCAGGGTATTTTGTGCTTTAGAAATAGCAAACCAAAACTCAGCCATGTTCAGAGAAACAAAATCATATTAATCAGACAGTAACATAGGAAGTTATTCACTGCAAAAAGGCATCCTTATAATAAGGACAAGATAGCAAAACATGGGCTCATATTTCAGGACTTTTTCCCCAAGGGGGAAAGTCTTTGTTCAGATGGGATATCCTGTAATTTCTCCTCATGTTATCTGAAAGTATGTAATTTACATTTAATTTATTTTCAAAAGATACATTTAAAACTTGTTTAAATGCAATTTTAGAGCTGAGAATTATGTCAGTACATTCAAAAAGTTCACTAGCACAAGATGTTCAAGATGTAAATCTAAAAAACAAACAAACATATTTTCCAAATAAAAGAGCCCTTTGAACAAAAGGCAGCATAATCCAAACAATAAAGAAAGTGGAAACTGTTGACACAATTTCCACTGAAAACAAAGAAATTAAGATCCAGATCAGTTTTACTTTTAGAATTTATCTGAAATTCTAGAAGCCCATCAGACAATCTTCTCATGCAAGATGGGATCAGCTGGTTTAGGAAAGTATTAGGAGGGGAAGTTATTTAAACACCACATTTTATTTGTTTCATTAGTTCTGTAATAAATATGTATTGTTCACATTATATTCAACATTCTGGTTGAATCAAGATGAATCTGGTCATAACTATTGTTTCATGTTTTAGAATTTCCCCTTTTCTCTTTCTTGCTCACTATAGAAGTACTACTTTCGTCAGATGATAAGATAAAGCATGTATTACCTCACTATAAACTTCACTGACTTAGAGAAAGAAGTTTGATCAAATAACTGTGATTCACTAGAATAATTGTATTGTATCTCTTTCTACATTCTTGTCTAAGCAATATTTAAAGACTCATGGGAGGTGAGATTTTACGAATGAAACTGTTGTTTTAATGGAAGGGAAGTGAGTATTTTGCAAAGCATATACAGTCAACATGCTATTGAGTAAAATAACTCTTTTTATTTAATGGATTTCAGTCTTTTTTTTTTAACTTAATAGCAATGTTTCTGAAAATAAAATTAAACATTCTAAAATAGAAAGTGTTCAGGATAGCAACACAGACATTTAAATACAGCAGGGACAGTTTATGTAAATAAAAATTACAAAATACCAAACAGGACAAAAACATTATTTATTGTATGATGGAAATTAGAAGTGAAATATTATTTTATTGCAGGTAATGAGACTAAGCTCTAGTACTAATAAACAATTTTAATAATATGATTCAGAGGCTTCTGAAAAAACTTGACCATGAAACTGTCAATATGCAGCTTGTGACTTATTAATATGCAAGTTGTGATTGAATTGGCCTTCCTTCATAGCAGAGGTTTGGAAAGTAGTCAGTTTGTAAATCTGTTCCAAGAGGAGCCATTAAATTATAGGTTTCTTAGCCAGCTGCAAAGATATATTGAATTATTAATTAGACCCAGAGTTTGGTAGTACTTCAAGACTAATTTTATTAGGGCATAAGATTTTCTGATCTACAACTCACTTCCTTTCATTAAAATATTAATGAAATAGAAGAACAAGTAATGTTGAGAAAAAAAATCAGCATTGCTTCAGTAAGTGAATTCCTGCCTCACCAATCTTCTAGTACAATTTAAGTGTCAACAAACTGATAAGGCATATAAGAGTGATTTGGTAGATATTATAGATTCCAAAATGTTTTAACAAAACTACTTTGCAATGGTAGCCGAATAAATTCAATTCTCTATGGAAAGAGAAGCCAGCACGACTTACACAGGTCTGTAAAGTAAAGGAAAGCTGAAGTAAGATCATAAGACATTTGCGGTTTCACTTAGTGACTGATTTGCTTAACAACCAAGTTGCCAGTCCCAATTGTGGTCACTAAATGAGGACTACCTATAATTTGTTGAGAAAGACTGAGACTAAATCAAAGTTCTTACACTATGTTTGTGCGTTGGGTTCTTCCAAGGTTTGGTATTGGGACAATATTTTATTTTTATTTATTAAATCCTTCCCACCTGGCTGTGGTAGTTCCTTGAAGATTAGGAAATGGTTTTAGACAGCATACCTGATGGGGCACTGGGAAGTGAAAAGTTGCCTAATCTAGCGTTCTAGTTCCCTCATTTTGCATGATATTCTGCTGACTGCAACGGGATGTCTAACATACAGTTAACACAGGTGCCATAGGAAAAATCCTCTATTTGTAGGTTGAGTTGCTTGGAAGATCTACTGACTTTTTGACTCTGTCACATTTTCCTTCTCTAAGTTTTTATCTCTTTTATTTCCTCTTCCATGAAAAACTCATCTGTTTAACCTTCCTTTTACATACTTTTCCAGAAGAGCCACAAGTCTTGGTTCGTTGAAGATGTAACTCATGCTGCCTTAGTAAAAGTTTGCACTACTGAATGTTCTTCATGGTCTGATAAATTCATAACATTCCATTTTTTTGTTCAGCTCTCTTGAACTCCTATTTGCATCCAGGAAATCAAAAGCTTTCTTACAGAAGTCCCTGATCTGACAACTGCCACTGGTTTAGCAGCAGACTAATCGGGAGAGTTGGCAATCAAAATTCATGTGGAGCTTTTAGACTTAACAGCAGGTTGAGTCTAAAAGCTGAGAAAGGTAAAAGGATAAGCAGGCTTTTGCACAGAGCTCCCTATTTTATTTATCCTGGCCTGTGGAATGTGATTTGTTTATACCTCTATGATGCACATCCACCTAATATTTCTTGTGGAGGACTAACATTTTAAAGGCTTGAAATGCTTTGTACATTTTAGATGACCAGATGAGCATAGTGTGACCCAATATACATGTCACCTTTACAATTACTTGGCCTACTGAGCTTTCTTTGCTTGGGGGGAAGTTATGCTTTCCCTTTCTTGTTGACAATAAATTTTATACATATGACCATAACAGGCCTAATCTCGATGAAAACTCTGCTGATCTTCCTTTTTGAATGGTCGTTTGTATGAAAAGATTCATAAACCCCCAAATAATTGGGAAAACATGCAATTTTAAAATCAAGCAAGCTACTCTCCACCCTTAAAAGCTAAAGACATTTCTGCTCTAAAAAGGAAGATCTGGTGTGCAAACTGCATCAAACTTTCTTTTTTTCAGGAATGGGAAAATGTTGTTCCTACAGATGTTATTGGCTTGAATTCCTATCAGACCCAGCCAGCATGGGCAATTGTCTGGAATAATGGGAATTCAGCCTCCACATGGACCAACTGCAACATCTGGAGGATCTGTATGAAGCAAAGTACTACTTGTGTGAATGAAGTTCAAAATACTATGAAGTACTATTTCTTTGCTTGAGTTGGATAAAGGGAACAATTCAATGCAAGGTGATGTATAGCCTTGAAAAAGCAAGATGCTTCACTGTAGCACCTCCAGTCAGTGTTTCTTTGGATAACTTCTTTGTTGGAGGTGTTGACAGAAGTGGACTGGATAACGTTCTACACGTGCATAGAACACAGTTGAAGGCCCCTGAAGTGATGCTTCAATGTGACTTAATAAGTACCATTTAATGCTTCACAGAGCAGCCTTGAAGGATACCTTGATCAAGGCTTTGTTTATAGCATCCTGGTCCTTTCAGACTTCAAAGGTAGGTTGGGCTGAGGGAGACTGACTGTCTCAAATTCACCCCATCAGTTTCCATGGATGATAGTGGCCTTGAACCTGGACCTCCCTCATCCTAGTCTAACACTTAAATCACTATACCAATCTTAATCAGAAATGTCCTAGTCTCCTAGTCTTGGGTGGCTCTTCACGGTTTAGCTCATGGCATCATTGAGGTGCTCAAGCTCTAGCACCACGACAAGGTAATGATCCTTTGCTGCAGACAATACTATATGGAAATCAACTTTTATACAAATGCTCCAGTTTTCCCAATTTCCAATTTAAAGGGGGGAGGAAGATACCGGAACTTGGACCTAAGAACCATAATTCAAATGCCATTGAACTACCAGAAGAAAAAGGGGGAGAAGAAGAAAAAAGCCTTCAGCTGCTATGAACAAATGACAGATTGAATTAATAAAATCTTTATAATAAAATTTTATAAACTTTTCTCATTACCATTCCATTCCTATTTATTTATTTACTTACTTACTTTATCAAATTTGCCCATTTCCTCCCACCGGAGGAACTCTGGGCGGTTTACAATGAAATAATCAATAAAACAATAAATATACTGTATAACAATATTACAATGTATAAAAGTGCACTGTATAAGAACAGTTACAAATAACTAATAAATATAGATAAAAATAAAGTCCAGATGGCTATGATCTAATTCAGTCCTTGCATGGGAGGAGCACTTTAAGGCACTAACCAACCCAACGCATGACTATTTCCCTCCCTGCCCCAAGCCAGGTGGCAGAGGCAGGTCTTCAAATTCCTCTGGAAGCCAGGAACGATGGGGCTAACCTCACCTCTGGGGGTAGGATGTTCCAGAGAGCAGGAGCTACTGCAGAGAAGGCCCACCTCTTGGACCCCGCCAGATGGAATTCTCTTACCAATGGGGTCCACAGCATGCCCTCTCTGCATGATTGGGTGGGACGGGTTGATGTAACAGGGATGAGATGGTCCCTCTGGTGGCCTGGCCCCATGCCATGTAAGGCTGTAAAGGTGATAACCAGCACCTTGAATTGGACCAGGAAGCAAACTGCTATCCAATGCATATATAAATGTGTTATATGTGCCCTTCTAGGGGCACCAAAGATAGCCCGCACAGCTGCATTCTGGACCAGCTGTAGCTTCCAGATACTCTTCAAGAGTAGCCCCATGTAGAGCGCATTGCAATAGTCAATATAGGAGATAACAAGGGCATGAGTGACCATTCAAAGGGCCTCCCGATCCAGGAAAGGGCATAACTGGTACACAACACAAAGCTGCACAAAGGCCTTCCTGGCCACAGCTGCCACCTGCTCTTCAAGCAGGAGCCATGAGTTTACAGCCAGGTCTGTCTGGGACAGTGCAACCCCATCCAGAACCAAAGATGACAAAGTCCTGGACACAGAAGAGCCAATAACTCACAGCCACTCCATCTTACCAGGGTTAAGCTGAAGCCTGTTGTTCCCCATCCAGATCCCTTCAGCCCCCAGGCACCCGAGAGAGGGCAGTCACAGCATCACTTACCTCACCTGGGATGGAGATGTACAATTATCATCAGCATATTGATGATACCTCATCCCATGGTGATGGATGATTTCACCCAGCAGTTTCATGTAGATGTTGAAAAGGAGAGGAGAGAAAACCGAACCCTGTGGCACCCCTTAAAGGAGAGGCTGAGGGTCAGATCTTTCGCTCCCTATCACCACTGATTGGGACTGGCCCTGGAGGAAGGAGGTGAACCAGTGCAAAACCACGCCACCCACCCCCAACTCCCTGAGCCGACCCAAAGGGATACCATGGTCAATGGTATCAGAAGCTGCTGAGAGGTCAAGAAGAGCCAGGATGGATGCACTGCCTCCATCCCGCTCCTGCCAGAGATCATCCATAAGTGCGACCAATGCAGTCTCTGTCCCATATCCTGGTCTGAAACCTGACTGAAAGGGGTCTAGATAATCCATTTCATCCAGAATCCTCTGGAGCTGCAATGCCACCACTTTCTCAACCACTTTCCCCAAAAAGGGAGGTGGGAGACTGGTCGAAAATTGTCCAGTACAATAGGTCCAGCGATGGTTTCTTGAGGAGGGGGTGCACCAGCGCCTCCTTAAAGGCAGTTGGAAATGCCCCCTCCCTCAAGGATGTATTAACCATCGCCTGGACCCAACCACATGCCACCTCCAGAGCTGCTTTCTCCAACCAGGAGGGACATGGGTCTAAATGACAAGTGTGGCATTTACTGTCCAGAGGATCCTGTCCACTTCCTCGGGCCCAACAGGATCAAACTGTTCCCAAACAATGGAACAGTATGAAGCTTAGGTTAACAAAATAATTATATATATTTTAAAAAATGCATTATTTCTTTTAAAAAATATTTAGTGATTATCAATATATCACTTTTTGAGCTGCCTGCATTTTGTCTTCTTGACATTTCCCTCCATATTCACATACAACACTATGATTGTTTTCATAGATGCAAATGGGGTGGGACGTTGGAGTAAGACCAGAATTCTGCAGTAAGGAGAGGGGAAATGACAATCTAGAGCAATGTTTCTTAAAACTTTTACTCCCAGGACTCCTTCCCACTTTTAAGAATCATAGAGGAGCCCAAAAGAGCTTTTGCTTGTATGGGTTATATATATTGATATTTACTGTATTAAAAATTAAAATGGATTGTTTAATCTGTATTTCAAATTTTGTCACTGCCCATCTTGCATGAAGCAATTCTGGTAGGTTTACAATAAAACTAAAAATAAATACACATTCAATACACTAAAAAACCACACTTCTTAAATACAAATACAAATATTGATATAAATGTAAGTATAACATACAAAATATAAAATCCAAGATGAAGGTATTAACAGTTCTTAATTTAAATTTGTAAATTCATAAAATCATGGAGCTTCTGTAGGGCGCTAACCACCCCCAGGATTGGTTCCCCCCTGTCCTAACAGTCAGGAGCCACGCTGAGATGAGGAATAGGTCCCTAGTGTTTATTACTGCTACATAAGACAGAAAATCCTAACAAACTGAAGAAGCGTGGGAAAAACCCAGACAGATAAACCCCAAAAGTCAAGGCGGGTGTAATCAGTGCCTATTCTAAAACACCATCAGACTCATGAGTAGGAATTCAAAGATATCTGATTTATTAAAGAATAGTATGCAGGATCACAGAGAAAACTGAGAATGATGAAAGCGCGCCAAATTCAAACTAAAAACCCTCGGTGCAAATGAAATCCCTCCCCCCATAGAATCTTCTCAAGTTCACAATCCCAGGTGCTCCTAACAGTTTCTGATGGTCTGCGGGAAAAGTCCTTGAACAGAGAAAATAGCCCAAACACATTCCATTGTACTGATTTCACATACAGAGCTTGGTACAAGGTCTCATAGCAGCTCCTTCCCAAACAGAAACACGCGTCAGAGCCATGGCATGTGAAACGTTATGATGTATAAACTACATTGAATCAGTGAACATGACAGCGGGTCTGATCTGTGTCTCTTTGAATGGCTGCTTAACTCCTCAGTACTACGCATGCGTTTTCTCCCCTGGATAGGGCCCCCCTCCTGCTCGCCATCAGTGCTCATGACATCACCCTCCCCTCCAGATTCACATTCCATTTCAGCCCCCTCCCCTCTAGAGCTCCTTCCTCCCTCCAGAGTCTCATGAGAGTCCATCTCCCCCTCCAAGCTCCCATGGAAACTGGGCAATGATGGAAATTCTTCAAAGGAAAACTCCTCCAAGGATGAATCAGTGCTGCTTTCCAGGTCTGATAATGCTTCTGGCCCAGGTGGCTGCTGCTGGAAAATAGCTAGATAATTAGAAGATTCTTCCCCCCTCCCCCTTGGGAAATGCAAGCCAGAGGTGGAGGGCTGAGGCTCTCCCTCCTCCTCTGTTTCTGGTCTGAATGCTTCAGGCGGGGGTGGGGGCTGAAAACTTATGAACTCCTCTGCTTGGGATTCCTCTGCTTGCTCAGTCAAGTGAGGAATCTCTGGTAGAGTGCAAGGCTTGGGTTTGTGAGGGAAAAGCTGATGGAATCGATGAACCAGTGCTGGAGCATGGGCATCTCTGGCATATTCCCACGTGCACTCTTCCTCAGGGTACCCTTTCCAGTGTATTAAATATTGGATGCCCCTTCTCCTCCTCCTAGAGTCCAGAATTTCCTCGACTTCGTATTCCTCCTCCCCATCCACAATTACTGGAGGTGGGGGGGGGGGAATTTGTGATCGTAAGCTACTTGGGGGAGGGTCTTTGGCTAGCAAGGCTCTGTGAAAGACTGGATGGATTTTCATGGATGCTGGCAGCTTTAAGCGATAAGCCACTGGATTTATCTGCTGTACCACAGTGAAAGGGCCCGCAAACAGAATCCAACTTCTTGGAGGGCCTGGTAGAAGTCAAAAACTTGGTAGAGAGCCATAATTTGTCTCCTACCACAATCGCTGACCCCTCTTGTCTGTGAGCATCTGCAGCTGTCTTGTAAGCACTCTTTGCCCTGTTCAGCTGCTCCTTTAACAACTCCTGTGCGACTTGTTGCTCTTTAAGGAAATCAGCCGTGGCTGGAACAGTTCCCTGCTGGGAGGAGGTGGGCAACACACGAGGGTTAACCCCATAGAGTGCTTGGAAAGGAGACATCTTGGTAGAGGATTGCACAGAGTTGTTATAAGTAAATTCTGCCATGGGGAGCAGGGCTGGCCAATTGTCTTGCTGATAAGTGGTGTAACACCTGAGATACTGCTGTAACCATTGGTTAATTTTCTCAGCTTGCCCGTTACTAGCCAGATGATGTGATGATGATAGGTGGATCTGGACCCCTAATGACTGGAAAAGGGCCCTCCAGAACCTGAAACTGAACTGAGGGCCTCTGTCACTCACCAAGTGATTTATCATGCCTCTATACCTAAAAACATGGTCCATAAACAACTGCACTGTGGCTTGCGCAGATGGGAGGCCCTTGCAAGGAATAAAATGTGCCATTTTAGTGAAAAGGTCCACCACCACTAGTATGGAAGTCAGCCCTTGGACTGGAGGTAAAACAGTGATGAAATCCATGGAAATTGTATCCCAAGGCCTACTGGGGGTGGGTAGGGGTTGCAAGAGTCCTGTGGCTTCCCTGGGAGAGGCTTGGCTTGTCTACAGGTGTGACAAGAAGCAACGTAACCCTTTATGTCTGCAGTCATCTTAGGCCACCAGTAGTCTCTCAGAGCTCTATGGAGAGTTTTGAAAACACCTCCGTGGCCTGACATTTGATGGTCATGGCAAAGTCTCAGTACTTCTTCCCTCAATGAGGGGGGAATGTATAATCACCCACTATGCCACAGGATTCCTGCTTCCACATTAAATGGGGAGGCAGTGTCTTGCGGGCCCCTCTGGAGGTCATCCATCCTGGCCCTGGCATACGGGTCCTGTTGCTGCTGAGCTCTGACACTTGTAAATAGGTCCTCTGCTTATCTGCCTGCTGCTAAAATCTCTGTCTGGTTCCCCCTCATAGACTGCTCAAAATTGTGAGGTTGTAATATAGTGGCCTGGACCTCCTGGTGAGTAGCGGTGGTTGCCTGAATGTATCAAGAGAGGGGATCTGCCAAACAGTTCTGCGCCCCGGGACCATAAGAAATAACAAAATTGAAATGGGAGAAAAACTGGCTCCATTTGATTTGTCGTGGGGTGAGGGATCTGGTGTTTTGTAGAAGCTGCAAATTCTTGTGATTGGTGCAAACTTTCACAGGAAAGGTTGCACCTTCTAGCCAGTGCCTCCACTCTTGAAATGCTGCTTTAATTGCCAGCAACTCCCTGTTAAAAACATCATAGTTTCTCTCTGCTGGTGAGAGCGTGCGGGAGAAAAATGCACAGGGAAGCAATGTATTCCCTGTTCTGTTAGTATATTGCAATAAAACAGCAGTGATAGCAAAATCTGAAGCATCTGAATGCATTATTAATTACTTTGTGGGATCAGGATGCTTCAAAAGCGGCTGGGATGCAAAGAGTTGCTTAAATTCTTGGAAGGCTGCTTGCTCCCTCTCCCCCCAAATGAATTTTGAATCCTTTCTTCAAAAGCTGTGTGAGGGGTTTAGCCCTGTCACTAAATTTATTTATGAATCTCCTGTAGAAATTGTAGAATCCTAGAAATCTTTTGTACATCTTTCACATTTCGGGGGGGTTGCCAAGAGAGAATTGCCTGGACCTTAGACCGATCCATGGATATGCCTTCTGTTGATATTCTATAGCCCAGGAAATGTAATTCAGTTAAATCAAAGGCACACTTCTCTAGCTTGGCGAACAGCTTGTTCTCTCTCAGTCTTTGTAACACATTATGTACATGGGTTACATGAGTTGTAGCATCCTCAGAGAATATTAATATGTCATCTAGATAAATGACCAGATACTTATCTAGTAAATCAGAGAAAATTTGATTCATAAATTGGGAAAATAAGGCTCCTGCATTAGACAAGCCAAAGGGCAAAACAAGGTACTCAAATTTACCAAACCTGGTATCAAAGGCGGTCAGATATTCATGCCCCTCTTTCATCTGGATCAGATTGTACGCATTCCTGAGGTCCAACCTAGTAAAAAATGTGTGCTTTCTGTAAGCGATCCAGCAGATCAGATATTAGGGGGAGTGGGTAATTTTCCTTGACCATGACTTTATTGAGGGAGCTGAAATCATGCACCACTCTCATGAGTGCCTCCTGGTTTGCCGGTGCCAACGGGTCAGGCTTCTTTGGTACAAAGAAGGTAGGAGCAGATGCTGGGGAAGTAGATGGTCAGATGAAACCCTTTTGGAGATTAGAATCCAAGTAATCCTTTAAGGTGGCTAACTCCTTGGGGGACATGGGATATTGTTTCCTTGCTGGAATCTTGGCTCCTGGTATCAACTCAATGGTGCAGTCACAGTCCCTATGGGGGGCGGGGTAGTGCTGTGGCCTCTTGTTCACTGAAAACATCTGTGAAATCTGCATACTTGGCTGGCAACTGGACCCCCCCTGCTTCCATGACTGAGTTGGTTGCTGGAGAGAGAAGAGTGGCTTGAATCTTGTGGTGCTGGCATTCCTTAGCTGGGAAGGAGACTGCTCCCGTAGTCCATTCCAACAATGGGTTGTGGATCTTCAGCCAAGGTGTGCCCAGGACTATAGGTACATTAAGTGATGCAGTAACATAAAGTTGGATCCACTCAGTGTGGTCTCCCGTTGTTAGTTGCAAAGGTTCTGTGAAACTTCTAATCGGCCCTGCCTTGAGGGGCTGGCCGTCAATGGTCTCAACTTCTATGGGATGTGGCAATTCTCTGGTCAGGATGTTGAGGTCTTGTACAGTCTGTACATCAATAAAATTGGTGGAAGCTCCGGAATCCACGAGGGCCTCTAGCTTGACCTGGTGCTCTGGGTTTACATGCATTATGACTGGTAAGTAGTAAAAGGATTGCCTGGAATCCTTGGAATGAGCCCTTCTTAATTGATTGATGGTCTCCCTGCTGAGCTCTGTGGAGGGAGACCGACAGAGTTTTCTTGGTTGGAAGTCGAGGTGGAGGTGGCTCTTGGTTCTGCTGCTTGCCCTGGGGCTCTTATGGAATTTGCTTGGCTTCTCGTTGGGCAAGCTCTCACCATATGCCCCGGGACTCCACAGTAAAAACAGAAGGCTCTCTCTCTTCTCCTCTGTATCTCAGCCTCAGAAGGAAGCTTCCAGCTCACCCTGATCTGCATCGGCTCCTCTGGTCCTGAGTAGAGAGATGCTGCAGAGAGAGCTGGAAATCCTGAAAGCGCTCTGAGGCCCTTGCCTCTCCCTGGCTGCACCTGTCTGAGCTCTTCTAGCCTGGCGTCTACGACCACAGACAGTTGATATAAACCTTCTAGGGTAGCTGGTGTTCCCTGGCGCACTAATTCATTTTTTATTTCCTCATCCAGCCCTTGTTTGTATTGGTCTTTCAAGGCACTCTCATTCCAGTCCAGATCTCCTGCTAACAGCTTGAAATCAGCAATGTAAATTCCCACCCTCTTGTTGCCTTGCTTGAGCTTCTGAATTTCCCGGCTGGCAGTGACCTCTCTGATCGGGTTGTCAAAGTGTGCTCAGAACGCTGCCAGAAAATTCTGGTAATCCTTGAGAATTGGGTCACTGTTCTCCACCACGGGAATAGCTCATTTGGCTGCTGGGCCCTTTAGCAGACTTTAAATGAAGGTGACTCTGGTTTGGTCTGTGGGAAACTCTGCTGGTCTGCTGTCGAAAAACATTGTGCACTGTGTGAGAAAGGTGTCCTAACAGTCAGAAATCACGCTGAGACAAGGAGTAGGTCTCTAGTGTTTATTACTGCTACATAAAACAGAATCCTAACAAACTGAAGAAGCGTGGGAAAAACCCAGACAGATAAACCCCAAAAGTCAAGGCGGGTCTGATCTGTGTCTCTTTGAATGGCTGCTTAATTCCTCAGTACTACGCATGCGTTTTCCACCCTGGATAGAGGCCCCCTCCTGCTCGCCATCAGTACTCATGACAAAAGGTTCTCAACAGTCCTGCTTCTCCTCCAAACTTCTCTGGTAAACTGCCCTGGGATCTCAAGACTACTGGCGGAGCTGCTGCTGCTGCTGCTGCTGCTGGCACCGGTTGTGGGTTAACAGGAGCTGGTTGTTGTAACTGCTGTAGCATAGCTGCTTGTAATGTGTTGATCTGGATATCTACTTGTTGGTGGTGCTGTTGCAGGGCTGCTGCCAATTGTTGGATGGCTTGCCAAATTTCCTGGTTTTCCAAAGACATTTTCCCAAATGTCTCTCCTTTAAATTTTTTTTGTTCCTCCCTCTTTCAATGGGAGTAGGAGTTTGTTAGGATTGATGTCCTAACAGTCAGGAACCATGCTGAGATGAGGAATAGGTCTCTAGTGTTTATTACTGCTACATAAGACAGAAAATCCTAACAAATTGAAGAAGTGTGGGAAAAACCCAGACAAATAAACCCCAAAAGTCAAGGCGGGTCTGATCTGTGTCTCTTTGAATGGCTGCTTAACTCCTCAGTACTATGCATGCGTTTTCCCCCCTGGATAGGGGCCCCCTCCTGCTCACCATCAGTGCTCATGACAGCCCCCTTCCCACCCCAAGCAAGATGGCAGAGCCAAATTTTTACCCCTTTCTGGAAGGCCAGAAGAGTGGGGGCCTTCCTCACCTCTGGGGGAAGAGTATGGATGCATTTGTAGAATATATATTTATTAAATCATAAAAATAACAATATTAAAGAAATATTAAATATTAAATCCATTAGACATTAACATAAATTAAACACTTTTTATGAAAAAAAGCTATTTTTTAAAAAAAACAAAAATAATAATGAGAAGAGTGACATTGTTTTAAATTTTCTGAAATATCTTCAATATTTGGAAAATAATTTTGATTTTGTGGACCCCTGAGATGGTGCTCGGACCCCACTTTAAGAAACACTGATATAGAGGTTAGGTTCTCACATGGTTCTAAACCCAAAATCTAGTTAACAAAGGCAGTGGAGAGCTATGGTGTATAGTGGCTAATTGGTTGGGCTTGGACTGGGGACACCAACCTTACCCATAGAAACTCTCTAGATAATTCTCAAAGAATCACACAACACAACTAAGGACTAAGTTTTATTGCAAGGAAGTTAGTAGCCACTAAAGACCATGAATCAACTTGAATCACTAAGTGAAGAATTCTGTATCTATAAACAGATTCAAACAATTCTACCCTGTTTCTCACATTTTCCTCTGGCCAGTCCAAATTCAGTTTTCTCTTTTTCACCCACTCTTGGCTGCAATGTCTCTACTTTCTTTCCCACAACAGAAGACAAAGCATTATCTTTGACTTGAGAAATCTCTTTTCTTCCCAGTGACTTGACAGTCATTCAAGCTGGGCTGGGAAAGAAGTTGTTACTATTGGAATAAAATATGTGGAGATCTCCACATAAGCTATCTTGAACTCCTGAATGAAAGGCGGGACAAAACAGATCAAAACTGAACAAATAAATTATTTCCAGAGATGGTTTACCTAAGCTGATCAGCTTCATACAACATACCAAAATAATGCCTGGATTGTCACAGCATATTGAAATATAAATCATCCAAGACTAAACCAGCATTTTGTGGGAATCTAGCCACTGAGTGACAGATGAAGACCATCATCCATATTAGGACTTATTTTATTTATTTATTAAACAGTATTTATAGGCTACCCCAAGCTATGCAGATTATACTGTACACAGAGATTCAGTGAACAATAAATTAATATTCCAATATACAATACATTTGAAACATGTAACAGTACCAAGCACCTATAATAGATGCCCAGACCCAACTTAAAGATGAGAGTATGCTAAAATGATTACACTAATTTGCTTTTGTAAAGCAAGTAAAGTTGAGGCCTTCTGTACTGCCATGAAAGGGCGTTCCATACAGTGGCACATCTAGCAATGAATATCCATACATTGCTGATGTTGGTAATAGGTGCAGCAACTTCAAAATCATTCTGTAATGACAGAGTTCTGCCATCTGCAATTTAGCTGCTGTACTTCTAGGATGTCTCTAAAGGCAGCCCCAGGTACAGCATGTTACAATGTCAAATCTAAATTTATGTGATTGATAAAGCTTTTTTGCCTGCCTGCCTGCCTGCCTGCCTGCCTGCCTGCCTGCCTGCCTGCCTGCCATCCATCCATCATCCATCCAGAACTTGTTCTAGTTAGAAGCCAGCCAGCTGAGTATGCACAGAATTGCCTAGGTTTATTTTATTCTCCTTACTTGATTCTTACCCCTGCAGAAGAACCAGCCCTGTTTTGCTCCTATAACTGAGAAGATGGTATGATTTAGATGGGGTTAAGATGCAGAACTATCCATTCTCAGACTATTTCTTTGTGAAAGTGAAGCTTGTTTGTGAAGAGGTAATGGGGTGTATGTGTGACATATGAGATGATTAGAACATGGAATGGAGGGGGAAATGTTACTTGGATGTGAATTAACAGATGTTTTTTAAATGCTCTTTAAAGCATTGCTCATGGCCCCAAAGGACTTTTCAGATCAAGTAATTAAATTGCTATGGTAGACATCTGAGTGCTATCTCAAGTCCTTTGAATTATTTTGGCAGATACAGAAATGAATCTTAAAGTCAGGGCACAGACAAGCTTTTTTGAGGATCAGAAGAGCTTTCTGTTATGGGTATGGATCAAGGAAGTCTGAATTAAATTTCCTGATCAACTGTAATCTTCACAGGAAGACCTTGTAGATTGCAGAGGAGGTACAGAGGGGTGGTTGAATTTATACTGTTTGGCCATTTCCTCCATAGTACCTTACCTTGCAGGGCTACAGTGAAATGGAATCATATCATGCACACCATTTGGATTCCAATGAGTATGCAATTGAGATCTAGCCTAGATGTGAGCAAATTGTGCATCATCCTGTTCCAACTTCTTGTTTTATTTATTGAATTGCAATCATATAGGCTGGATAGAAAGAGTATTGATGGTTTTGAAATTTTGTTTTGGAGAATACCATGGACAGCCAAGAAAAACAAATGGATCATCAAGCATATCAATCCAGAGTTCTCACTGGACATATAAAAAGTAAAGTTCAAATTATCCTACTTTGGACACATTATGCAAAGACCTAGCTCTCTGGAGAAGGCTGTAATGCTGGAAAAGGGGAGAAGAGAAGGACCAGCAGATGGACTCAGTTATAGTGGTGATGGGTCGGGATCAGGTTAAGGACAGATCGTCATGGAGAATATTACCTTTGTACTCTTTAAAAGTCGACGCTGACTTGATGGCACATAATCAATCAATCATAAGATTATTATTGTTGTTTTAGAATCCATTAATGGCAACGGAGGTTTAAAACAAAATGCACAAGCATGGATAATAATTCTCTACAAATATACATAAATGATCTTTGGGGAAGAATTAGTTTAGCCTTCATGCATACCAGGAAGGATTGTTAAATAATCATATGTCTACAATTAATAAATAAAATCACAAACTGGGTGTTGACCCACATCAGACCACTGGTTGCTTATAATCAATTAAAGAAAACCAGGAACAACAAAAAGATTACATGTATCTTACCTACTTTTACTCTCATTCTGTGAACCCCAATAATATCTGACTTCTCTTTCTTGCACAGGATTCTTCCCACCACCACCATGAAACCTTTTATAAGCAATAATGGACTATCCAGCAGGGAAAACTCCAGCATTCTAGCTGGCACCCAGACCTATTTAAAAAACTATCTGCAACACAGCCACTATAAATAAAATATGCTTTAAAAGGTGACAAATGATCTTCTTCACCAAAACTTTAAGAAAACTCCCAATAAATATCCCTGAAACAAACTGGGAGGGGGAGTTTGTTGAAAAGGATGTTTCTCAAGTGGGCACCAAATCTAAGCAGCATAGCTATAGCCTTAGGGATTGGATGAATGACATAATTTTAAACACATTTGTATTTTTGGCATGGGAAAGTTATTCTACTTCTTTTTTTGTCTGGGTGATATTTGTTAGTTTATCTGGCAGTCTTCTAACTAGTGATGGTTAAAAGATCTCAGTGACCCCATAAACCCATTAATTAAAAACAAACCAACAAATAAACAAAACGACAAGGCCTTGGTTGAGTGCTTAGTCTGTATTTCATCATTAATTTGCATGAGAAACTGTCTAAAATAAAGCCAACAGCTGGCTGCTAGGAGTGTCTGCAGAACAATTAGTTACTCTAAACAATTAGCCATGATTGTATAAACAATATTCTACACTTCTGGATTCTTGCACAGAACACAACAGAGGAAGCCAGCACAGTGCTCCAATTGCTCTGAGTAATGTACCAAATTAGCACAAATTCCTATAGTTTCTCTAAGAAGGCAGTGCAGTTCAAGATAATAATGAGGCTGTACTGATTGGAAGGCTTATTAGAAAATGACAGGACTGCCAAATGTGAACTGAGGCAGAGGCTAAACGTCAAAGGAAGATGTAGACCAAGGTTCTGGTTTTCTCTTGTAAAGTGCAACATGCAGCACAGCTCCTCCGTGCATTTGATTTTCACATTCAAGAAACAAATGAAAGCAGAAACTGAAAAAGTGCAATGATGGAGAGAGAGAGAAAAAAAAAAAATCCTCAGTTTTGAACTGAAGTATCTGACAATACAAGGCCTGCTCTGCTATGACACCCACTAATTATGTCAAATTTGACTCATGAATATATTTCCCAGAATATCCAAATAGGGATTGGGTTAAACCAATGGTTAGTTGATGGTTAATCTATTAAACTAGTTTGCTTGAGCGTGGCTTGCAGTATGCTACCTTAAATGTTTACACTTCCATATCTTACTTTCTGTTGAAGGTAGTGAAGATAAGAAACAGCAAAACTGGCTTGTCATCTTATAATGAAATATATGCATCTAGGTTCACATATTACACTAAACTAAGGTTTGTTTTAATTATGGTTTCACATATAAATACATTGTAAGGTACATTACAGAGACTAAGCTATAAACCACTTTTTACAAACCATACATTGTAGTAAGCCCTAATCAGCCAAACCATACTATAGCTTTACAAAATGTGTTAACCCAGCCAGTGTCTTAACCATGGTTTATTTAATTCAGAGCAGATACTTAAATAATCTTGCAAGCACATCATGGTTTGTTTATCAACTTCGCCATTTCATTACAGCTAACTCTGATGGCAATCTGTAGAATTCTAGGACTTGTAGCCTCAACACTTTTGAAAGAATCAAATTATGGAAAGCCAAATTAAGTATGGTAATATAACCCTTAATCCATTCAATGTTATCACAGACAAATTATGATTATGCATTAATGCACATGACCTAGCTAGCAGCTTTTAACCCATAGCCAAAATAAACATTTCAGAATAAAAAAGACAGCAAACGCTCTGCTCTGCCCCTCATTTTAAGCTAGGGTTTTATTCATTTTTCACTTTCTCTTCAAGAGACAGTCCTCCTTGATTGCTTTCTTCTGGGACTGGGATAAATAGATCATTTGAATAGAAAAGTTAAAGTGAGGCAAACTGCCTTGGTGTGCTCTCTCAGAATAGTATCCCTCCTGTGCTGCTGACACTTTTGCTTTTCTAAAGAAGGTCATCTGTCAAAAACATCTACAAATCTTTGAACATCATCATTTTATGCAGCTGTACATGATCAGCTGTACATCAGTTAGTTTGAACCTCCATTTTTCTTAGCTGGTGGTGAGATCTGAACCTTTGCTGCCATGTATATCCTTTTATACTTTTGTTAGCCTCCACTGTAACCTTGAATTTTAGTTTGTGATTTCCAATGCATTGCAGTGAACTTTTAAATAATCATTTGTTCATGAACCCAGTTCTAGGGCACCTAGTTATTTGCCATAGTAAACATTATAGCTATACATAGGTTCAATATCCTGAGCAAATATATTAAATGTTAGATGACCACTAGATCAAGTCTATGTAATAAATATCCTTTAAGGGTTTATCTGCACTGTCTAGCTGTCTTGTTACCAGAATGGGCCCGCACCATTTCTGAAGGGTGAGAATGGATGATATTTTTCATACTCCTCTTTCCCATCACAAGTGCAACCTCCAGATACTTTTTCCTGCTACAGTTTTAAAATATTATTTTCCCCTCCTATCATCACAAGCAATTGGACATTCCATAGAAAGGAAGAGCACAGTAGCAGAGGAATTGTCCATGGGGTGATGTGGTAGCCTTCTGGACAGCCTGAATACCTTGCAAGCTGTTGCCAAGTATCTCAGGCTGGACAGGATTTTCTTAAATTGTTTTATAGTCAAGCTGGCAAGAACACATGACAGGAGCAACTTAAGGGTGCTGTGCAGATATATCTTAAGAAAAAGAAGACGTAGAACTAAACAAGAAAAAAATGAAACTGAAGTGTTCATTTTCAATAAAACTCTAGTATAAATGTATAAGATGTTACACGAATATTCAGTTAAACAGCAAATCTCATCAGCTACTAATATTGCATTTTATTTATTTATTGCTACTAATATTGCATTTTTTAAGTATTAAAGTGATTCATAGCATTATCATATATATACTGTACACACACACACACACTTCTATAGGAGTACTGTTAAATCTATGTTTGGATTACCATTTCTTGACTTAGGAAGCCAAGTTACAAACGATGCACAAAAGGTGTTCATATTTCCCTTTTATTGAGTATGCAACTCTCTTATTAGGTTGTCTACTCTCTGCATTATCTCATTTTGTCTGAACCAAGTAGGATTCTTAGTAGCTTCAAAATACATTAGTATATGACAAAAGACTTTGAAATTGGGTCCCCATCTTAGGTTGTTCCAAAACCATTTTTTCCTGGAAATGCATGATGCAGCAAATTGGTATTACTACCTGAAAACATATGCTATTGTTTGTGGATTTCTCATCAATAATTGCCTATAGAACTGGCCTGTACAAATGGGATGATATGAAATAGAGAGGAAAAGTATACAGGTTAAATTCATTCACATTAAATTATTCTTGTGCAAAGAAAATCAGCTAAGGAATAACTGAATGAGGGAGAGATGGACAGAGAAATGGAAGTGAGTGTTGTAGTATACAATGACCTGGGAACTTTCCAGCTTATACTTCTGTTTTAGCCAACACTTCCACTTCTAAAGAATGCAGGAATTGTAGTTCAGCAAATTCTGCAAGGTCACAGGTCCCTCAACATTATACTATATTATCTGTGTATGCATTAGGAATGGCAGCATAGTCCAGTGACACAAAGTAGGTTGACAGCAATTACAGAACAAGCCTCCCCTTTACTTTTTTTAGGCAAATATCTGAAGAATGAAATATTGGTTGGAAAGGAGGAGCAAGAATGAATCTGGCCCTCTCTTCCCAATAATGAACAACACTTAGCCAGATTTTTAGCCTTCATAAAAATCTCTGTGTATACAGTATATAGTCAATGTTAGTGGACCAGAGAGCTGTACCAGGTCACAATACCACCATCTACCAGGGATGTTTCTGTACATCTAGGAAGTTTAGCTTATCAAATCATAAATAACTTATCCTTACATTTCTACTTTTTGATCAACAATATTTTCATTCCAGCTATGTCTTTAGGATTTAAGTACCAATGTACATTATGACAAATGGGGTCATGCCTACTGCTTCTTTATCAAATGTTGAAAATCCTACCATTTCACATTCTAATTGTCTGGGACAGCTGAAACAGTGAGACATCTGGCAGTCTTCTCCATAGGGACTAAACAAATCATTTCCTATCACTCTCCACTGGATCAGACTCTGGGAAATATCCAGTGCTAATTTGTAATTTTGCTGGGTTCTTTTTCATTTTACTGTGGTGCTTGGTAACTGCAATATTTTCAGGGAATAAGAAACAGGGATAACTTTGGGCTGACTCATAAGCATATTCATCTCATCTCTAATAGTTGACATGTAATGTCTGAAATGCATTGTGGTGGGAGGGTGCTCTAATGGCAGAAGTCTGAAGTGTATGTCCATAGCACTTGAAGTTTCTGCTGCCAAATAATATGTGCCACCATTACTCTTTTTCAGCTTCAGTTCCCAATAATGATATGTAGAGAACATGTTACCCAGCTCTAATAAGGATCATTAAATAATCCAAGGAGAGTTTAGTGGGGAATTTATTTATTTACATTTCAAATTTCTGTCACTGCCCATCTCCCCAAAGGGGGACTCTGGGTGGTTTACAACAAAATAAACAAATGAAAACCAAAAAACATAAATTACGATACAGACTAAAATAATAAAGACTTGGGTGATATAAAAAGAATGTTATACAATAACAACATCAGAAACATCAATAACAGCAATGCAGTATTAGAAGAAATTAAAAAAAAACATAATTTGTATTCTTAGGAAATGCAGCTTCAGCAAAGGATCGTTACCTTGTCGTGGTGCTGGAGCTTGAGCACCTCAATGATGCCATGAGCTAAACCGTGAAGGGCCACCCAAGACGGGAAGGTCATGACAGAGAGGTCAGACTAAATGCGATCCCTGGGGAAGGTAATGGCAACCCACCCCAGTATTCTTGCCGTGAAAACTAAATGGATCAGTACAACCAGAGATATGTCGGTATACCATCGGAAGATGAGACCCCCAGGTCGGAAGATGGTCAAAATGCTACTGGGGAGGAACAGAGGATGAGTTCAATTAGCCCCAGACCTGATGATGCAGCTAGCTCAAAGTCAAAAGGACGGCTAGTGGCCGACGGTGCTGGTGGTGAACGGCGAATCCGATGTTCTAAGGATCAACACACCATTGGAACCTGGAATGTAATATCTATGAGCCAGGGCAAATTGGATGTGGTTATTGGTGAGATGCCAAGATTAAAGATAGACATTCTGGGCGTCAGTGAACTGAAATGGACTGGAATGGGCCACTTCACATCAAATGACCACCAGATCTACTACTGTGGACAAGAGGACTACAGAAGAAATGGAGTAGCCTTCATAATTAAGAGTAAAGTGGCTAAAGCAGTGCTTGGATACAACCCAAAAAACGACAGAATGATCTCAATTCGAATTCAGGGCAAGCCATCTAACATCACAGTGATCCAAATATATGCCCCAACCACAGATGCTGAAGAAGCTGAAGTAGAGCAGTTCTATGAGGATCTGCAGCACCTACTGGACAACACGCCTAAAAGAGATGTTATTTTCATCACAGGAGACTGGAATGCTAAGGTGGGCAGTCAAATGACACCTCGAATTACAGGTAAGTATGGCCTGGGAGAACAAAACGAAGCAGGACATAGGCTGATAGATTTTGCCAAGACAATTCACTCTGCATAACAAACACTCTCTTCCAACAACCTAAGAGACGGCTTTATACATGGACTTCACCAGATGGACAACACCGAAATCAGACTGAGTACATCCTTTGCAGCCAAAGGTGGCAGACATCTGTACAGTCGGTAAAAACAAGGCCTGGAGCTGACTGTAGTTCCGATCACGAACTTCTTCTTGCACAATTTAGGATCAGACTAAAGAGATTAGGGAAGACCCACAGATCAGCTAGATATGAGCTCACTCATATTCCTAAGGAATATGCAGTGGAGGTGAAGAATAGATTTAAGGGACTGGACTTAGTAGATAGGGTCCCGGAAGAACTCTGGACAGAAGTTGGCAGCATTGTTCAGGAGGCGGCAACAAAATACATCCCAAAGAAAGAGAAAACCAAGAAGGCAAAATGGCTGTCTGCTGAGACACTAGAAGTAGCCCAAGAAAGAAGGAAAGCAAAAGGCAACAGTGATAGGGGGAGATATGCCCAATTAAATGCAAAATTCCAGAGGTTAGCCAGAAGAGATAAGGAATTATTTTTAAACAAGCAATGCGCGGAAGTGGAAGACGACAATAGAATAGGAAGGACAAGAGACCTCTTCCAGAAAATTAGAAACATTGGAGGTAAATTCCAGGCCAAAATGGGTATGGTCAAAAACAAAGATGGCAAGGACCTAACAGAAGAAGAAGAGATCAAGAAAAGCAAGAATATACAGAAGACCTGTACAGGAAGGATAACAATATCGGGGATAGCTTTGACGGTGTGGTCAGTGAGCTAGAGCCAGACATCCTGAAGAGTGAGGTTGAGTGGGCCTTAAGAAGCATTGCTAATAACAAGGCAGCAGGAGACGACGGCATCCCAGCTGAACTGTTCAAAATATTGCAAGATGATGCTGTCAAGGTAATGCATGCTATATGCCAGCAAATTTGGAAAACACAAGAATGGCCATCAGATTGGAAAAAATCAACTTATATCCCCATACCAAAAAAGGGAAACACTAAAGAATGTTCAAACTATCGAACAGTGGCACTCATTTCGCATGCCAGTAAGGTAATGCTCAAGATCCTGCAAGGTAGACTTCAGCAGTTCATGGAGCGAGAATTGCCAGATGTACAAGCTGGGTTTAGAAAAGGCAGAGGAACTAGAGACCAAATTGCCAATATCCGCTGGATAATGGAAAAAGCCAGGGAGTTTCATAAAAACATCTATTTCTGTTTTATTGACTATTCTAAAGCCTTTGACTGTGTGGACCATAACAAATTGTGGCAAGTTCTTAGTGGTATGGGGATACCAAGTCATCTTGTCTGCCTCCTGAAGAATCTGTATAACGACCAAGTAGCAACAGTAAGAACAGACCACGGAACAACGGACTGGTTCAAGATTGGGAAAGGAATACGGCAGGGCTGTATACTCTCACCCTACCTATTCAACTTGTATGCAGAACACATCATGCGACAAGTTGGCCTTGAGGAATCCAAGGCTGGAGTTAAAATCTCTGGAAGAAACATTAACAATCTCAGATATGCAGATGATACCACTTTGATGGCTGAAAGTGAAGAGGAACTGGGGAGCCTTATGATGAAGGTGAAAGAAGAAAGTGCAAAAGCTGGTTTGCAGCTAAACCTCAAAAAAACCAAGATGATGGCAACCAGCTTGATTGATAACTGGCAAATAGAGGGAGAAAATGTAGAAGCAGTGAAAGACTTTGTATTCCTAGGTGCAAAGATTACTGCAGATGCTGACTGCAGTCAGGAAATCAGAAGACGCTTAATCCTTGGGAGAAGAGCAATGACAAATCTTGATAAAATAGTTAAGAGCAGAGACATCACACTGACAACAAAGGCCCGCATAGTTAAAGCAATGGTGTTCCCCGTAGTAACATATGGCTGCGAGAGCTGGACCATAAGGAAGGCTGAGAGAAGGAAGATAGATGCTTTTGAACTGTGGTGTTGGAGGAAAATTCTGAGAGTGCCTTGGACTGCAAGAAGATCAAACCAGTCCATCCTCCAGGAAATAAAGCCAGACTGCTCACTTGAGGGAATGATATTAAAGGCAAAACTGAAATACTTTGGCCACATAATGAGAAGACAGGACACCCTAGAGAAGATGCTGATGCTAGGGAGAGTGGAAGGCAAAAGGAAGAGGGGCCGACCAAGGGCAAGATGGATGGATGATATTCTAGAGGTGACGGACTCGTCCCTGGGGGAGCTGGGGGTGTTGACGACCGACAGGCAGCTCTGGCGTGGGCTGGTCCATGAAGTCACGAAGAGTCGGAAGCGACTAAACGAATAAACAACAAAGGAAATGCAGACATTAGTTTGCAAGGAGTAATGAGTAAGGGGCAATAAAAATAATAGTAGGTATCATAGAAGAAGAGCAAGAAGCCACACTTTCCTCTTTTCCAGTGATTTCAGACCAAATCACTATTTTCTTACTACTCTTAGGAGCAGGAAAAAGGACTGATTTCCCATTGATGGCCAGTTAGTTCATTTAGAGATGAAAAGCAGCAGTACTGATGCTTGTTGTTGTTTATTTTAAAAAGAAACCATTTTTTTCTTAGAATAGACTAAAGAGAATGAATTAGACCTTAAAAATGAGAGCCCAAGGATCAAACATTATTTGTTCAAACTCTCTGATTTAGCATCCCTCTGTAAATTCTGTGTGTTCCTTATTGACGAGTTAAGAAAAAACAGACTGCATATACTGGGGGTCTTCCAAGTTGAAAAGTGGGATATAGATTAAAATAAACAACAATAATGACATTGGATTTTGCTTGCAGATTTTTGAGTTGATAGCCAGAAAAACTGATTTTCCCCTTATACCACTTACTTCCCATGCAGAACCAAGCACCTTGGACTTCCGGTGGGGACATGGCTAATCACCCTTTTGCTATTTATTCAAAAATATTAATAATAAAAAAACCTCTTGTATTTAAAACTTCTTTCACTAAGGATTGAAGGAAACTCACCCTATGCTGTAAAACTTGTCAATCCAAAGGTCCCTAATAGCTGAAAAGCAGTTAACAAGCAATAACCAAAAATGATTAGAAAAGGAAGTATGTGAACTCAGTGTCCTTTTTCAAGGTGCTGACCACAGTTTCAGCAAGATGGCTATTCCCTCATCTCCCAGAGCTCTAAACCCATTGGAGACTGCTGTCTTGCAGTCTCCTCATGAGGAACAACTGTACAGAGCACTTGTGGGCAATCTCAGGTCTTCTCCTTGCCTGGAGAGGAATTATGAAGAGCCAGTCCACTTGCCGGCTCTTCATTCTGCCACAGTCATTAGCTCTGTTTTTAGTGGAGCTGTCTTCAGTTTGCCATTTCTTTCCCAGAAGTCAATCTTTAAGAAAAATTATGAGCATGCTTTAATCTTAGCAGGATAGAAATACTCATCTTAGGAGCAAAAGTTGCCCCCATGAGGCCATGACCAAAATCTGGGATTCACATTGACTTGAAATTTCATTTGCAAGAAATGTTATATATGCTAAAAAAGACTAGTCTAATTCAGAGGTGTCCTGGCTCTCATAAGCTGCTAAGTGTGGCTTGTGACATTACCATATAAATGCAGATATAAATATAAATGAACCTTGGCACACCTGTAGAATGAAATCCTATTTGATGTTTAGACAATTTAGGAACTTAATTAGATTGCATTTCAAAGTACAAGTCTATTTGGAAATTCTTGCTAGCTAGATAACCTTCTAGACTTTAAAATAGTGGTTGAAATATGACATAATGGAGGTAATCATCACAACTAATAGACATTAGGCTCTGAAAATGCATCTTTCCCTTCTACATGTAAAAGTAAGAGAAAATTAAATCTGCTCAGAATAGTCCAGATTCAGAGTACAGCTACTGACTCTGGTACCCATATTTAATCTAAGGGTAAATCCTATTAGCACTTTTTAAGGATTACTATCTTATCTGCATGATGAATGCAATGATTTTTCAGTCGATATAAGAAAACATGCTTGTACAACATAGTATCTCAAACAATTTGGATCATATTTTTTGTGAACTGCTTTTAGGATCTAAGCATCTGCAATGCTGAAGCATATTCACAAGAAATGAGACCTACTAAACAGATTATTTTCTAAATAAACATGCTGTTATTTTTGCTGCAAATTTGTTTCACCAGTTTCAATAGGGAAATCTATTTTATAATGCTATTTCTAGAAGGCATTAGGAGGCCAAACATTCCACTGACGGTATATAAGGACATTAAGTGAACAATCTCATGGTAAAGAGAATAACATTTTCTATAGCTTCTAGACAATCATTGCATTCATCATGCAGATTTGATTAATAAATGAATAATTTGAAGGTCCGCTCATGCAAAGTTGGTTGTTTGAGGACAAGGATGATTAAATCCCATAATTAGATGAAAGCTACTTGATACTATTCATCAAAGCAAGGGTGGGCATCTTAACATTTGGAGGGGGGGCAGCAAAGCGATAGTCACATCATCTGTGTGTAGAATGGATTTGAAGGATTTTGTTAGCTTTTTAACTGAGTTGTACACTTTAGGATAAAAAGTTGGATCGCCTCAGAAATAAAACGTATAGAATAGTTTACATCTGTTTCCCCCTCAAAATAGTGCACACCTGGAACAGTTCTATCCAGTGATTTCAATGGATGAGCAAGAGTTGAAAGAACACAAGCCCTAGTCCATTATCTAAACACCAACACTTTATTCCTGAATTACCAGCACTGCAACTAATGACATTTCTTCCTGTGCAATTTTCTGCCTTCAAAACTCTTTGAACTTCCGGTATGCAAAAGCAAGAATCCCTAGGGGCGAGTATGGGGCAAATAACAATGCAGTGATTCATACCTATAGTATATTAAATGATTCACAGAAACAGTTTCAAAAGAAGCTATCCATAAATATGGTACTAGTTGTTTGTGAAATATTCCAACATGTTTAATTCCACTTGAAGCAGAATCAGTCCTTTCGCTCTGGCGAGTTTAAATTTATAGCACACAGCCAGTGGGAGACTGCAAGAGGGAAGACTGTAATATTTTACCTTTGAATATACTGCAGCTTTGAAGTGTTTCTTCAATTAAAAGCCTTGCTCTGCGAAGCATTCTCCTGACAAATGCTGTTTTTTACCCGATCAGTTCACCTTTACTTTTTTTTCCCTCTAGCCTGTATTGTAAGGGCTTAATCCAGGATGTAATTAGCTACTTTATAAATCACAAGATCTCGATGAATGAGATTTATCTAGAGGGTGGTCCCCCACTCAATCTTCCTCAAGTAACAATTCTCAAATAATTATTGCTATCAATCTATCAATTGGGATGGTGGTACATCCATAAGATCCTTTCACTGCAAATTACAGTTTAGAACTTACTCACAAGCAAACAGCTGTTTAAACTTAAGTTACTCTTTCCTGCAAATCCTTAAAATGATGCTATCTATAGAGTATTCAGTCAAAATGATGTACATACCTACCCAGTTCATTCCATCTCATAAGTGAATTCTCATTCTATTTCATATAATTAAACCACTGGTGGGAGTCCATAGGAATATCTATACTTTAGAGCTGAGTTGAAATCAGCACTTTATATAAGATTTTCTTGATAGTGAAGCAAAAATTTCCTTTTCAGTAATTCTCCCCCCCCCCTCTCTCTCACACACACACACAGACATACAATTAAAGATACAGTTGTTCTTCTCTACCACTTGGCAATGTCATCACATAGGTCAAATGTAATTATACAGTATATAAACACATACATACACATGTATACAGAGTAGAGGAATTTGTGATTCGAGGTCACAACAGAAGCACAGATTGCAAATGTCACACTTTCGATGAAAATTGTAGAGTCACTGGACCACCTTCCAGCTCTTGTGATATTATGTTCAATCTACTTTTTGTTTCTCTTACCTGATCTTTGCCAGACTATATTTCTAAATAAAAGACTTTTTTTTAAATCACAGACTTCCCTTGCATTTTCCTAAAAGATGCTTCTTGTATTTTTTAATTCACTTGTAACTACCCTGTGATTTATTTACAAAGCCTTTCTTGCAAGCATTTTACTAACGCACCACTGTATGGAAGTGTGATGGGGCTGTCTGAGCCCATTTCATCATGATAAGCTAGTTCAGCTCAGCGCAATTATTACAGGTTAAAGAAAATACTATGTCCTGTTGTAGAAGAGTGCCATGATCAGCTTTGACCTCCCGGAAAGACATCTCAGTCTAGGGATTTATGCAATCTTAAGAGAGGGAAGAGAAAAATGTTTTGATTCAAACGTTTGCTAAAAGGAGAAGAGGGTCACTTGGACAATCAGGTGTGAAGAGTTCATCCTGTATTATTTTGTGTGAGCATCTTGCAGGTGAGAAATAGCTACGTGCATTAAAAACCTCGGAAACATTTTTGTTCATTCCACAGAGATACGTCCAACCATTAGTGTCAATGTATCACTTCTCAGCCTCTTGGCTAAGATTGTGTGTGTCAATATGCTAAACACAGAGAACATAATATCTGGATGTTATGTTTGATCATGTCAGCTATTAAATAATGCCCCAGTGGAAACACCAGTCCAGATATAGTAGCTATATTGCCTCTGACACCTTGAAACAATCTGCCCTAACTATCCACTTATGCGTGCTTTATGGGAGGAAGAAAATGCATTTTCTTCTCACTTTTCCATTAATCCTATCAACCTACCTTTCCCTTAGTCGATTCCTTCTCTATTTAAATGTGTAAGCCACTGGATACCTCCCTTTGACCCTTCTTTGCTTATGTTGCATTATAATATACTTTGGTGCACTGTTGGTGCAGTATAAAGAATGCTATTAATACTAACCATTCTTATTTGATGGTATAACATGAGTTTAGTTATGCATTTTTCATTGATATTTTCTTTTTTTTTAACGCCCAGTAGAAGTACAATACAATGATCAACATCACAGATGCTTTAAGGGTAACATGTTTTCAGTAAAATCATGCCTATCGGTGAGAGAGAGAGAGAGAGAGAGACAAAGTAGCCTTCCAGTAAGATTGGAATGTTCCTGTTCAGAACTGCAGGTAATCATTTGCGTCACTGTGGAGAGCCACAGTGATAACCTTGGAGGATGAAAAAGTGAAAGGTGAAAGGTCCCCTGTGCAAGCACGGAGTCATGTCCGACCCTTTGGGGGGATGCCGCTTTCATGACCTTTTCTAGGCAGACTAAAGCGGGGTGGTTTGCCATTGCCTTCCCCAGTCGTCACCTTCCCCAGCAAGCTGGGTACTTATTTTACCAACCTCAGAAGGATGGAAGGCTGAGTCGACCTGAGCTGGCTACCTGAGAAAGAGTCCAGCTTCCGCTGGGATCAAACTTGGATCATGGGGAGAGTTTCAGTTGCAATACTGCCCCCTACCACTCTGCGCCACACAAAGCCTTAACCTTGCAGCAAATATGCGGAAATGGTTGCAAAAACAAAAATGTGCCAAGCCCAGGAAAGAAAGAAAGCAGAAGAAATAAGCCAAGCATGTCTCTTTCCTAACCCAATGGGGTATAAGAAGGAGGGAAGGGAAGGGATTGTTTCATTGTAAACCGCCCAGAGTCCCTCTGGTGGGGGGAGATGGGCAGTGACAAATCTGATAAATAAAATAAATAAATAAATACACAGTCAAGCTTTGAAGATCCTGTTATTACAGCCTATATCAATAAAGTATAGTGCCATTCAAATTTGTTTCCTGGCCTGGCTTGCATTGAAGGGCTGACAGTCATTAAGGAAAAATCATTCCTCTTCACATCTTGAGTTTCTCCTTTCTTTGTCAACTGGAATTCAACTTTCTGTGGTGCATGTCTAATATTTATGGCTAATTTTCTACTTTTCTCATGTCTATTTACTACTTTCCATCAGTCTGTTGTGGCTCAAGTCTTATTGGTACTCATCACCTGAGTGCTATTACAGGGTGCAGGATCTAGAGTTCAATTCCCCAACAATGAAAAATCACATATAGACACATTCATTTGTATCTGTTCATCTGTCTCTACTGATGGCACTCTGCTGGGTAGCAAGAACATGATATCTTGGTCTTGATGAGCTATGTTGTACATGTATACATTTGCAAATATGTGCTTATGAGAAGCACAGGACTGGCTTTATCCCATTACTTTTACTGTTTTTATTCTTGGATCAAATTAATGTCCAGAGATTTTCATGAAGTATCTATTATGGATCATTTTATAGGCTATTATCATGGGGGGAGGGGATATGTAGCTTATGTTTCTGGCTTGCCTATTCTTTATTTATTTATTTATTTTATTTTATTTATACACCACCCATGGGCAGCTTACCAATAAAAGTTATAAAAACCATTGTAAAAATAGATATATATAAAAAATAGAAGATACACATAATTCTATTCATCTCACCTGACCACCAAATCCATTTCCACTGTCTACTTTTTCCTTACTTGATTTCTTAGTTCTCTTCTTAATTGCCTCTCAAAAGTATTTTAATAAGATTGTCTGAAAGTCCAACCAGACAGCTATTACAAAGCTATGCCAAGTCATTTTTTTTCAGTAGGAGAACCTTCCCTCTTCGATGTTTTTTTTTAAATGCTTGTATCATCAAGTCTTCATGAAGCATAACATGTTAATAATATTCACTTGAGACCTAGGAAGAAAAGTTTTGTTTTTTTTAAAGGGTTAAAAAAGGTAATATCTCATTTTAGTCCAGCATAACTCAGTGTGATTTCAGGCAGCTTTGCTGGCAAATGTACAAAAGTGGTTTGTCCCTGACTTCTTCTGGGACATTTTTTGGACTTCCCAGTTTAGTCTACTATCCAAATACTACCCAAGCCACACCATGTTTAGTTTCTGAGCCAAGACAAGGTCAGCTAATATTATTTCGTCTGTATAGTCCAGCAATTTTTGATTTCAAGAGAATGTGACTACATATTAGAGAAGGATATGTGAGCAGAATGCAAATGCTGCTTTTGGCAAAAGCCAGTATATAATGTGTGTCTGGGTTCTTTCCCTCCTTAAATCTTAATTCTAAACAAAATTGTTATGGTAGGCTTAAGTTGCATGTCAAATTCTAGTAATGTGAGCTCTTCAATACATGCTATATTTCAAACATAAATCTTCTACTGGAAGCAAACCTGTTATCCTTTCCTGCTTTGCTGTATAGATCTGGATTCCCTGAGCTTCAGGCCTCTACGATGGTCATTGAACTGACCTTGTTTATTTATGATATCAACATTGTTCAGGTTTATATATATATTTATTCAGGGTGTTTTTGTTGTTGTTTACTGTTAGCTGCCTTAAATGCTAGATAATGATTGTGGCTTATTTTTGGAAGGTATTTTATCTCACTGTAAGTACTTCTAAAAATTCAGTCTCACAGTTGAAGAGGAAGTTTTATCTACTCTTTGAGCCAATAATGGCAATAGAACATTTGTAAAAAATGAATAAAGTAGCAGTATTCCAATACTCACATTGCTGTGAGGGAGCATTCATCACATCAGTTCATGATGCCATCCACAAATAAACAAATAAATAGAGCAGGCTCCTCAAGAATCCTCATTTCCCTTAATTAAACACGGATACCTGGCATTAATTTAGTACCACAGGAAAATCCCAAGCTACTTAGAATTACTTTACTAAAGAAAATAAAGGAACTGTTGATGTTATGATAGAAGAGCAAACACACACCTTAGCCATGAAGAAAATCATGTATGGCTCAGTGGCAAAGCTGCAGCCAATGACGCTCCTTCAAAACTGGTGTAATATATGGTACAGTGTTCCCTCCAGCAACCTAACCATAGTGTTCTGCACATGAACAATTTCCTGGCCATCCTGCAGGGCAGCCCCACAAACAGCACATTGTAAAAATCTGATCTTGAGGTTTCAGGTGATTACTGAACTCAGGCTATTTCCATTCTGGAAAGACCATAGATGATGATCAAGCTGGAACTACTAAAAGATACTCGTTACTGAGACTACTCATGTCTCTCCACTGATAATGATAATACTGGGCCTTCCCTATGTTATATATCTGTTCCTTCAAAGGAAACACAACCCCATCCAAAATAGGCAACATTCCTCATTCCCAGTCAAGTGAACTATCTATTCACAATGTGTCTGTTTTTTGCATGCAGTCTCAGCTTACTGACCCTTATCTACTTACGACTGCATCCAGGCACCACTCCAGTTCTGCACAGCTTCTTCTGACTCAATTGATACTGGGCCTGATGAAACTTTATCCCAAATCTCCCAAATACCATTCCTAATAGTTTCATATATACGTGAAATAGCATTGAGGACAGTTATGTAAGTTTGTGCAACCCCATGAAACTACCACAGGGCCAAGGTATAGTGATCGATGGCTCCCCAGGCTGGAATACAATGACTATAATGCAGGGTCCCCAACAGTATCAAATGCTCCCAAGAAATCATGGTGTATCAAAAAGGCTTCAGTGCCTTGTCTCTTTCTTGTAAGGGACATCCATCAGGGTGAACAAGCCTGATTCAAACCCATAACCATGTCTGAATCTAGATCATTCTTTTCTCCCAGAGATACCTACAATTATATAACTAATACCCTCTTGAGGACTATCTCTAGAAAAGGGATAGTTTTAGCAAATATTGATATTCACATTGATATTAACAAATCAGTATGATTAACAAATCAATTTTGAGATTAACGTATCAACAAAGATTACCCCCAAACACATCAGTTCTTATTTTATTTCAGAACTTAAAATGCACTCATCATTTAAGCAGCACTTACAACAAAAACTCTGGTAAAATAAAGATTGGTTGTAGATTGGTTTTAATTGTCTGCTTTTGATTTGCATTGCTATGACTTAAATATGTATGTATGTATGTATGTATGTATGTATGTATAAAGCCGCAGAGAAAAACATCTGGTCTGGAAAATTTGCACATATAGAGTCTACCACAGAACATTTTATGACTAATTATTGAGCTTTTTTGTTAAGTGTACTTCATGTATTAGCATTCAATGCACTGCCTTCTAATCTTTTTATTTCCTGAGTGTCCAAATTTAGTCATTTCAAGGTGCCTACAGAATTCCTGTTGCAAAAGAAAAAGTGGAAAACGGACTGAGAGTATTGGGCAAGGTGGATTTTCTCTTTACCATATCAAAGGAAGCAAATTGAAGTGCATCGAATTTTACGTACCTTGGTACAATTTTTAAAGCTTTTCCCCCTCCTCTTACTGCACATAAATTGCTTTGTACAAAAGCTGGTTATTGGATTTTATGCTAATGCAAATATCCACAATCAATAATACTATAAGGAATGCATTCTTCCATTTTAAAACTGTGTCATTTAGGTATGTCTTTTTTACAATGCCAAGGCATTAGAAAGAGAGCTTTGCTGCAAATCAATCTTATCTTATGCATTTAAATGTTTCGATTGGGATTATTATAAACAGTACTTAAATCCCCCTCCTCCAACAAAACAAAATTCATGCATTGAGAAGTCAATCACTTCTCAAGATCCAGATTTTGTCAGCAAGAATACAATCATCTTCCTATTTCTTAAATGGTTAGTACCTTCCTGATTTTTATCCACTAAGTCCCTAAATTTCAGTCCATTAAGAACACAACAGATTTTCCATTCATTCACATCTGAACTGTAAAAATGAAATGGACATATTTCATCTAGATATTTTAAAGTAATATTTAACATTCTCATCTAATTATAAATGTAGTCCAGCTGATACCAGCGATTTGACTATTACCTTTTCAACCTTCTTGGTATTTCTTGCCTAATGATTCTAATCATTATATGTAGAATTATTTTAAAAGCAGGACAATGAACTGAAGGTTTGTGGAGAGAATAGTGAGATATGCAGAAGTTAGTTTTCATGCAAGGAGGAATCTACTTTGAACTGCAATATGAAAATACTTCCTACCTCATATTACTTACTAGACATGGGAAGGTAGTAGAACTGGGATCAACTTATGTATGTAAGAACCTGTGGTACAGACTAACTGAGCAGCAAAGGATTAACATTTCCTATGATGATCACTGGTCAAATCACGGTCAAGTATTAACAGTTTGAGAACAAGAAAGAGGAGAATCATTTACAGGTTTGATACTTACACTGACTATAAGAGAATGCTGAGAATGTTCTTTAGAAAGTGACATTAGCTTAGGAAAAAAAAAATCCCTGTCTAGCTAACATGGTTATCAGGGTTGAGAAATTTGTGCACTGATCTACCTTTGTGGCCCCAGGAGCAGTGCAATGTCAGGATCCCAAAGACATGCAGTGGCAAGCCCCACGGTAGCACATTTCAGGGCAGCGGGCCAGGGAATGAGCAAAAAAGTAGAAACCCAGACAATGACTGTACTTGGTCCATGGTTCAGTGCAAAACAGAGGTACTAAAGGCACACTACTGCCTATACCTAGATGTGTGACAGGACAAGGATCACTTTGAAACATTTTGAATGGTTGACATTAGCTTCTGGGAACCTGCAGAGGACAGTGCATTGGTACTGAGGCAAATTTGGAAGACTTTCCCTAGACTCTGCATATTTCTGTATCCCACCATCAAGGAATCAGAGATTCATTTCCTCTTAAGTTTGAACAGATAATAATACCCAATTAGCTATACTTAATATAAACATAGCAGAAATAAATCCTTCAAATGGTATCACGGCTTATTCCTTTGCCTATTTGGAATGGAAGTCATTATTCCATTCCCAGGTATGTTTCTTTCTATTACGGTTATATACGTAGTATTTTTGCTCTACTCACACTGTCTCTTCGCTTTGTGATTACACTAAAGGATGATGAGCAAATGTGTCAAGAATAAATATCAAAAGTCAATGAGAACAAATTTTCTCCTCAGTACCAGCAGACAGCTTATTGCTCATAACAATGAACATTGCCACACCAATACATAACCATTAATCGAAGAGCACTTTCCATGCCTGAATTATTCAAAATATGCTACACTGCATTTATGTCATACTTTGCTTAGTATTTTAATCAATTTTCATTTGCATCAATTGGTTCTGAAGTTAGATTTTTTTTGAAGAGGGCTTCAAATGTGTATTTTCATGTACTCCCTCACCTTATTTCTCTGTCTCTGTTTTACATGTATACATGTCTTTTAAAAAATTGTGTTTGTGTGCACATTTGTTTGATAACAAATAGTTCAGTGTTAATGTCATGTTCCCCGTTGCAAGGCATAAGTGCATCACAACGGGGAACATGCCCATCAGGAAAGAGGAAGGGATAACCATTACCCTTTAAACACACACATCATCCCTTAAGCACACAAACTCCTAAAACAATCACCAGGACAATAGAAACACACCTCGCCCCAGACCTAGAAACCATTAACAGATTGGGGGAACTCCCACACATTACCCCGGGGGACGCACCTGCACCGGATGAAGGCAAAAGGACAAAGGAAACCATCGGAGATTACCCGAATCGCCCATCGTCAGACCCATACCAATTCAGATCGCCCATCCGGACCCGGCTTGTGGGACAATGGGGGGTGGAGGAGGACAAGGTCCGCCACCAGGGTATAAACGGGGTACCCCGCTACCACGCCCACATTCCCGTCTTTTTTCTCCGTATGCATTCTGCTTTCAATAAACCGGAAATCCTTAGACCCTCTAAGTGAGTCCGTGTCTTATTGGGAGTAAGGCTACCCTGACATAAAGACGGGAATCCAAAAAAAAAAAAAAATTTTTTTTTTCCACTAGCACCAGTCCAGATCCAATCTGTGAAGGAACCGAGCTAGTGATGGAAGAATTCATCCCGCGACGAGGTGGCTACCTGGCAACCAGCAACGGGACACCCATCCTCACGAATGGAAGATGCCCGAGGCCCCGATGGCGCGAGGTCCAGGAGAGCTCGGGATCGGGTTCGGAGGGAGAAGCAACGGCTAACGCCACCCGGGAGTCCCAAGGCATGTGGGTCACCGTCGACGAGATGGAGGCGTCCTCGCCCGGATCGCCCAGAGCCTCAGGGGAACCGCGGGATGTCCCATCATCCACGGCATCGGGAGCCGAAGGAGAGCGGCGCAGCAACTGCACCAAGAAAGGCTCGCGAACGGCGGCAAGGCTGAGCGCAGTCGAGGACAAGCTGGAGGCGATGCAGCAGCTGCTCCTGAGGTTAGCAGAGGTGTACAAATCCCACAGCCGGGGTGCGGAGGGGCCAGGCACCAGAAGCCCGACACCCCTTACCCCTCCCTCGGAGACGCACCAACCGGAGAGATGGAGGAGAGGTCCGGAGGATGACACAGCGCCAGGCAGAGTCTGCTTCCAGGAACCCGCCAGATGGGCTGCTCCCCCCCCTCCCACCCCGATGGCAAGATGGCTGGAAAAAAGCGGGAGCCGGGAGGAGATGGTACCAACGCCACCTGAAGCCCGATGGAGGGAATCCCCACGTCAAGACCAAGGAGCCCCGACTGCCCGAAGCACACCTAGACACCCAGATGCAGCTTGGAGCCCACCGAGAGCGGCGATAAAGGACTTTGGGGTCAAGTTCAACGGGGACCCCAATAAAGATCCTTTAGTGTGAGACATCAGAAAGCTACTGGTTCAGATTCTTCATAATGATTACCATTTAGCATTTGCAGATTGAATTACCTGCATTTTGCAAAGGAGTTTATTGGAATAGGCTGTCAAAGTTTACTGGATATGGCTCTATCTATTAGTCCAGGGGCAGTGAAGGGCCTTAATCTCACAACACTCAAGTACTCAGAATGAGTTAGAATCCCTCACTACTCAAATACAAGGGATCTGTACAATCTGAAAACTGCATGAGCTCCCTAGATGTTCCCCTTGATACATTTTCCTGATAAAAATGGTGATGTGAATGTCTACTGCTATTTCAAAAAAATAAAATACATTCAATTTTGGTTCCCATAAAATCAATACCCTATTTCAACATAATAATAATAAAAAAAGAGTGGGTTGGGGAGCACACAGTGTCTTATGTCAAATTCAATTACAAAGCAGAAATTACAGGTAGGTTAATGACAGCAATTGGGACTGGAATTTCCATTGCTAAGTGATGCGGTTGTAAAGTGTGACATCATGTGATTGCACTGCTTAGCGATGGCAGTTCTAGTACATCCTGCTGCTGTCGTTAAGCAAATTCCATGAAGTCATTACACATGATGTCACATGGTTTCCATTTGTGACCTCCTGCTGGCTTACCCACTGACTTTGCTTGTCAGAAGTCAGTGGTGAAAGTTGCAAATGATGATCAAGTGACTACAGGACGCTGTGAAGTCGTAATTGTGAGCCAGTTGCTGAGCGCCCAGATCATGATCATGTGACTGCAGGGATGCTGCAATGACCAGACCCTTGAAGACCAGTCATAAGTACCACTTGTTCAGTGCTGTTGTACATTTGAACAGTCGTTGAACAAGTGGTTGTTAAACGAGGACCACCTGTAATGCCATTCAAGTACACCCAATTCAATTTAAATCTTACTGTCTCTTAGATCTTACTGTCTCACCAGTTATCATGTAATAATATATAAAAAGATTTAAGTCATGGATGAAAAGGGCTAATGTGCCAATTGATGGGAAATATTGAAATAGGATACACAAAATACAGAAAGAGGGAGTGAAATTTATTAGTTGTAAATATAATGTGTTTGGTGCCCAGTAATATTTTGTAATGTACAATTCTTCATTGTTTACATTTAGATGGAAGTCATAGTCAGAAAAAATGGTCATGGAAATAATGCTGCACATAGGCAGTATATGAAGATAACTATCTTTAAAATACATATAAAAGACCCCATTGGAACAACCCTGCGATAATGTAGCATCATCCTTATGGGCAATTTAGCCAAAGGAAGGTTTTGTCAACTATAAAACAGCAAATAAAAATCTACTCTGTTACATCTAAAGTAACATAAATCAAATCCTACTATCTCTATAGGTTTTTCCCTTCCCTGAAATCTCCAAAACGTTTGTGATGCTGAACTGTGCTGAATGTTTGGCAAGGTTCCAATCCCATTTATTAAACACCCCTTATTTCTCTTAGTAACTTGCCACTTTCTTTTTTCCTAAGACAATTTGTTCCTTTTTTTTTCCTTGACCTTTTCTTCCTGTCATGCTTTTCTCAAAAATCTAAGCTAAGGATGGGCCTCAAATTGTTAGATTACAATTCCCACTATTTGCCATCTCTACAAGGGTTGATGAGAATTGGTGTTCATAACTGGAGGACTGCATCTTGAACTAATCCAATTGATCTGATTCCTGATCTAAGCTAGTGACCATCAAAGATCCTTGAAGTCATAGGCCCTTAATCAAGGCAGCTATGTTCCTTTTTTAAGTTGCTGATATGTCAGAGGCTATTCAGTCAGTTATTCACTGCTAGAGGTTTCATAAAAATCTAACCAACTTAGAGTGTTATGAATGTAGTAATCCTTCCTAGATGAAAGTTTGCAGGTCACTTACTGTGCACTGAATTCCCCTTACCTATAATTAGAAGGTCTGATCTCCATTACAAAATTCTCTGCACAGCATTTCTATGAAACAGTGATGGGTATTTCTAGCCCACTTTGAAGGCTGTCAAAAATAATTTGTAATGCAGTTCTAAGAGACCTACCATGGTTCAAATTAACTTTTAATACATTTATTGGTAGAATTCCCCCACTGAGAAAAAGGTGTTGATTCTCAGAATTACATCTCTTCTAATTAAACTATATATTAAAAAGAAACCACAACTGCATAGTAGCAAATGCTATTTTTCCCCAAAGACTGTGGCTTATGTAGAGAAATTATAGTTAATTTGCATAATACTGAAAGACATGATCCTATTATAGCACTAGATGCTATGATAAAAATGAAGTTTTGGAGGTCTAGGGAAGAAATTAAAGAGCTAAACTATTTATCTACTAAGAACAATTTTCAGTGGGGTACAGGGCATTCTCAGAAGTAGGTATGAAGGCAGAATTAAAAAAGAAAAAACCTTCTGCAAGCTGTGTTAAATGAGGCTCAAATCCAATTTTGCAGGATATCCCCCACACCAAGCAGTCACCTTGCTGACTCTTGTAGGTGGAGGATGAGAGGAATACATTAGCTTACAGAGTTTGGGGCAACAAGTGGAAATATGAAATTCTCCACGAAGAATTTCATATTTCCACTTGGATCCACTTAAGATCCACAACAAGATATTACATGATTTTTTTTCCTTTGAAAACAACTCCTTTCAAGATAGAATAAAATAGGCAACTCGAAACCCTCCAGTTGTTTTGAACGATTTCCAGAAGGACCAATGCACATAGTTAATGGCAAGGGATTATAGGGCTGATTGTGGGTGCCTGAAGTCACTAACTCATACAACAGAATCTACTTTCTTTTTTTTTTGAAAATGGAGAAATGGATTGTCATATGGCCATTTTAGAATGTAAAGAAATGCCAGGGTAACATAGTGAAATTGTGTGGAATTAACAAATCGACTGCTTTGGGAAATAATGGCTGACTGCTTCATTGATGGGCATTTATGTCAGAACTTGAGCAGGGTATGAAGTGACTTTTTGAAAAAAAGTCAAGGAAAAAAGAAGCACAAGGATAGCAGTATGTTGGCACAGACGGTAAGAGCAACATGGGTGAAGAATCTAAAGCCTATTGAATCTTCAAGCCTATCAGCATGAAGCTACCCAGTAGGTCCATGCTGATGGTTAAAATGGTTGGAAAAATGGGAATGAAGGGCTGGAAGCCAATGCAATACAAAGTCTATTTGGTTACATGTAGGAATGATTCATTCTTTTTTTTTTCTTTTTTTCTTTTTGGGCTGGGTGGGAGAAAACATGTAAGACCTGTTGGAATTTTAATAGTTCCATTTTCTGGAATTTTTTTTCAAAAAAGGATGCGTTGGATTGTGTTTTCATACTTTTTGAAAGTTTCATTGTCTGGATTTTTTTTTTTTTAAAGTGTGATTCAGATTTTATGTTTTCATACTTTTTGAATTTTTTTGAATTTTGTTTTAGTTGATTCTCCGTTCTTTTGTGGTTTTCTACTTTGCTGCATATATCTTTTACTATTGTTTTAAGGCTACATAGTTTAGTACACATTTTATTTTATTTTATTTTTTCTTTCTTTCTTTCAGCATTTGGATACAGTGCATTAGAGGAATATATGCTTTGTTTTAAACCAGACATATATCGGAGGATTTGCTGATATTACAAAAAATTGTGTTAGCATGATGTGGATATAAATTTAATGGAATTATACTTTTCATACTGATTTTATAAGCAGAAAAATAACGAAGGGGATATTAAACCATACAGGCCTGGTTCCCATGACATGTTGAACTGAGTCAATGGATGGATTAGTCTAACATGAGTACAGCAGAAAGAAATCAACTAATGCCCATATTTAGCCCAAAATGAAGCATAATCTTAAATATGCCCTCTTCCTTTACCCATGTGGTGGGAGTACCAAAACTCAATTAACTGCCTCATTTGATTATCTAGTCCTCCAAAAAAAAAAAAAGAGTGAAGAAAAAGAATAGTTGAAAAACCATCCTCCCCATTACAGAACTCACTGCCAAGGCTGGGCATTACAGAATGTACCTTCCACACACCAACAATAGCAGACAAATGAAGTCATGCCTAGCCTATTGCTACTGGCCTGGAAAATGGGGAAAGCGTATTCATCAATACTGTTCTGGTGCAAGGGGTCAAGAGCCACCACTCACCTCCTGGAGTAAGTGGACAGACACTCTGCAATTCCAGCATGACAAATTATAGCCCAATTGGTGTTATGAAGTCCTTCAGAACCATAAAGAAGGAGTGAATTAGTGATTCAATGATGTTGTGGGAACAGGCCGTACATACCAGGAAAGGACATACCTTACAAGTAGGTCCTATTAACATACATTGAGTAATAAAACATGGTACATAAATAATATATTTCTTTGGAAGTTTAAATAAAAAAAAATGTGCATCTGCTGGAGATGCTTCAAAATAATAATAATTTTAAAAAGAGCACATCTGCTGGGGATGGTTTAAAAACTGCTTGTTTTATTATACAGTATGCTGCCAAGAGTCACATTTGTGAGAAGGGAGGCTATATAAATTTGATAAATAAAGGTATAAAGGTATAAAGGTATAAATAAATAGTGCTTGATAAATAAATAAACAAACAAACAGCAAAAAGGGGAAAAAGGGGCTTGGAAGATATCTCTCACTAGATTTTTTTTTCCCCTTACCAAAATTATTGTACTCTTTTTGTTAATGTTTACATTTACATTTATGTTTACACATACACACACACACACATAAGCGAAGGTGTGGAAATCTAATAGGGCTTTGCATGAAGTGCATACATGAAATTATAAAATACAAGCCATCTGCAAGTCTGGTTTTTGTACCTGTAGGCTTCTGTCCCATTTGCACCCCTTACTCTGCCATTATGGAAAAGAGATGCACAACTCAGTCACACATTCTCTAGTGCTTCTTTGGCACCCCATGCAAAGTATTAGTTCCAGCCTACAGTAGTAGATATCTCCACTGCTTTCACTCAGGACAAATTTGTTTTTCAGATAAGCTGAAAGGTATCCTTTTGGGGCATTCAACAACCATTATTCATATACAATGTTTATTTTTCCTAAAAGGTACTGACAGCTCTAACTGAAAAAAGCAACCATATCAGATCTATGTACAGTTAAACTAGTTTGACTTACTATTGAACAGTAATGCTTCACTCCCTATTGTAAATAATTTCATTAATAAACACTCTAATTCAATTCATTGGAAATATTGTCTCTTGTGATGGCGTAGCTCCCTTGTCCTTGTGATAGAACCAGTTCATGAGCTTATAAAAGATTCAGGGAACTATTTTGACTGTAGCCATTGAAAGAGTTTTTAAAGTTTTAAAAGTTACTTGAGATATTTATTAAAACTGATACAGGGAGTTCCATAGACTCTAGGTTCAAGTTTTGAAAAGTTATAATAGGACCAGGTTGATGCTGGAAATGGAATAATCTGCTGTGCATTAATTTGTACTTTTTTATCATGTAAGCAGGCTATTAAAACCATATTTATATAATAGTTGCTGGAGACTGCTCATTCGAGCCTGCTAGCGGCTAATAACAAATTAATAAATTGTCAAGCAAGGCAAGTATAAAAGTTGACACTTATACCTTTTTCCATGCACTTGCAAATATTGCCATTAATTCAAAACTTACATGTTGATGTTTACCATGTAACCCCAAACATCATGTGAGAACAAACACAGAAGTGAACACTGTCATTTTCAAAAAGAATAGGCAATACAAATGGCACATCTAACATGTGTGTTTCACTCCTCAGTTAAGGACAGCAAATACAGCTGAGTAGAAATCAGGGTGTCCACAAAGTGTGGTGAAAGAAATCTAGCTCAAGGCGACGTAAAATAGACATAAAAATGGGCAGAGTTTTGATTGCACTGTTATGGCTGCCATCTTGATTATTTTGAGCACACCCTGAAGAAACCCCTGGAACAATGTAAAAAATATGACAACATGACAAGGCAAGGGCCAATCTGTGAAGCGCAAAAAAAAAGGGGGGGGTTGTTGTTGTTTATTCGTTTAGTCGCTTCCGACTCTTCGTGACTTCATGGACCAGCCCACGACAGAGCTTCCTGTCGGTCGTCAACACCCTCAGCTCCCCCAGGGACGGGTCCGTCACCTCTAGAATATCATCTATCCATCTTGCCCTTGGTCAGCCCCTCTTCCTTTTGCCCTCCACTCTCCCTAGCATCAGCATTTTCTTCAGGGTGTCCTATCTTCTCATTATGTGGCCAAAGTATTTCGGTTTTGCCTTGAATATCATTCCCTCAAGTGAGCAGTCTGGCTTGATTTCCTGGAGGATGGACTGGTTTGATCTTCTTGCAGTCCAAGGCACTCTCATAATTTTCCTCCAACACCACAGTTCAAAAGCATCTATCTTCCTTCGCTCAGCCTTCCTTATGGTCCAGCTCTCACAGCCATAGGTTACTACGGGGAACACCATTGCTTTAACTATGCAGACCTTCGTTGTCAGCGTGATGTCTCTGCTCTTAACTATTTTATTGAGATTTGTCATTGCTCTTCTCCCAGGGATTAAGCGTCTTCTGATTTCCTGACTGCAGTCAGCATCTGCAGTAATCTTCGCACCTAGAAATACAAAGTCTTTCATTGCTTCTACATTTTCTCCCTCTATTTGCTAGTTATCAATCAAGCTGGTTGCCATAATCTTGGTTTTTTTGAGGTTTAGCTGCAAACCAGCTTTTGCACTTTCCTCTTTCACCTTCATCATAAGGCTCCTCAGTTCCTCTTCGCTTTCAGCCATCAAAGTGGAATCATCTGCATATCTGAGATTGTTAATGTTTCTTCCAGTGATTTTAACTCCAGCCTTGGATTCCTCAAGCCCAGCTTGTCTCATGATGTGTTCTGCATACAAGTTGAATAGGTAGGGTGAGAGTATACAGCCCTGCTGTACTCCTGTCCCAATGTTAAACCAGTCCGTTGTTCCGTGGTCTGTTCTTACTGTTGCTACTTGGTCGTTATACAGATTCCTCAGGAGGCAGACAAGATGACTTGGTATCCCCATACCACTAAGAACTTGCCACAATTTGTTATGGTCCACACAGTCAAAGGCTTTAGAATAGTCAATAAAATAGAAATAGAAGTTTTTCTGAAACTCCCTGGCTTTTTCCATTATCCAGCAGATATTGGCAATTTGGTCCCTAGTCCTCTGCCTTTTCTAAACCCAGCTTGTACATCTGGCAATTCTCGCTCCATGAATTGCTGAAGTCTACCCTGCAGGATCTTGAGCATTACCTTACTGGCATGTGAAATGAGTGCCACTGTTCGATAGTTTGAACATTCTTTAGTGTTTCCCTTTTTTGGTATGGGGATATAAGTTGATTTTTTCCAATCTGATGGCCATTCTTGTGATTTCCAAATTTGCTGGCATATAGCATGGATTACCTTGACAGCATCATCTTGCAAGATTTTGAACAGTTCAGCTGGGATGCCATCGTCTCCTGCTGCCTTGTTATTAGCAATGCTTCTTAAGGCCCATTCAACCTCACTCTTCAGGATGTCTGGCTCTAGCTCACTGACCACACCGTCAAAGCTATCCCCGATATTGTTATCCTTCCTATACAGGTCTTCTGTATATTCTTGCCACCTTTTCTTGATCTCTTCTTCTTCTGTTAGGTCCTTGCCATCTTTGTTTTTGATCATACCCATTTTGGCCTGGAATTTACCTCCGATGTTTCTAATTTTCTGGAAGAGGTCTCTTGTCTTTCCTATTCTATTGTCTTCTTCCACTTCCGCACATTGCTTGTTTAAAAATAATTCCTTATCTCTTCTGGCTAACCTCTGGAATTTTGCATTTATTTGGGCATATCTCCCTCTATCACTGTTGCCTTTTGCTTTCCTTCTTTCTTGGGCTACTTCTAGTGTCTCAGCAGACAGCCATTTTGCCTTCTTGGTTTTCTCTTTCTTTGGGATGTATTTTGTTGCTGCCTCCTGAACAATGCTGCCAACTTCTGTCCAGAGTTCTTCCGGGACCCTATCTACTAAGTCCAGTCCCTTAAATCGATTCTTCACCTCCACTGCATATTCCTTAGGAATATTAGTGAGCTCATATCTAGCTGATCTGTGGGTCTTCCCTAATCTCTTTAGTCTGATCCTGAATTCTGCAATAAGAAGTTCGTGATCTGAACTACAGTCAGCTCCAGGTCTTGTTTTTACCGACTGTACAGATGTCCGCCACCTTTGGCTGCAAAGGATGTAGTCAATCTGATTTCGGTGTTGTCCATCTGGTGAAGTCCATGTATAAAGCCGTCTCTTAGGTTGTTGGAAGAGAGTGTTTGTTATGCAGAGTGAGTTGTCTTGGCAAAATTCTATCAGCCTATGTCCTGCTTCATTTTGTTCTCCCAGGCCATGCTTACCTGTAATTCCAGGTGTCATTTGACTGCCCACCTTAGCATTCCAGTCTCTCGTGATGAAAATAACATCTCTTTTAGGCGTGTTGTCCAGTAGGTGCTGCAGATCCTCATAGAACTGCTCTACTTCAGCTTCATCAGCATCTGTGGTTGGGGCATATATTTGGATCACTGTGATGTTAGATGGCTTGCCCTGAATTCGAATTGAGATCATTCTATCATTTTTTGGATTGTATCCAAGCACTGCTTTAGCCACTTTACGATTAATTATGAAGGCTACTCCATTTCTTCTGTGGTCCTCTTGTCCACAGTAGTAGATCTGGTGGTCATCTGATGTGAAGTGGCCCATTCCAGTCCATTTCAGTTCACTGATGCCCAAAATGTCTATCTTTAATCTTGACATCTCACCAATAACCACATCCAATTTGCCCTTGGTCATAGATCTTACATTCCAGGTTCCTATGGTGTGTTGATCCTTAGAACATCGGATTCGCCGTTCACCACCAGCACCGTCGGCCGCTAGCCGTCCTTTCGGCTTTGAGCTAGCTGCATCATCACGTCTGGGGCTAGTTGAACTCATCCTCTGTTCCTCCCCAGTAGCACTTTGACCATCTTCCGACCTGGGGGTCTCATCTTCCGATGGTATACCGACCTATCTCTGGTTGTACCGATCCATTTAGTTTTCACGGCAAGAATACTGGGGTGGGTTGCCATTACCTTCCCCAGGGATTGCATTTAGTCTGACCTCTCTGTCATGGCCTTCCCGTCTTGGGTGGCCCTTCACGGTTTAGCTCATGGCATCATTGAGGTGCTCAAGCTCCAGCACCACGACAAGGTAACGATCCTTTGCTGAGGATCGGGGGGGAGAGAAATAGAGAAATGACCTTATCTGTTTATGTCTCTGTATGTGTGTATGTGTGTTTGTGTGTGTGTGTGTGTGTGTGTGTGTGTTTATATATATATTTGTTTCTAACCTACAAGTTTCTCATTTATAAGGCAAAGTCCTCCAGGAAGAACTGAATTTAAAAAAATGAATGAAACTTAGACTTGATAAGCAGAAATGTTCTTACTATTGGAAGTGGGGTGCCTTTTTTTTAAGTGCTCATTTTAAAGAAGCTCCTGATCCTACCCCCATGTCATATTGAACAGTTCTTAAAATAATAATAGTTTAAAAAATGTTATTGGAAGACCCTAAAGCACTCTGTTGTCCTATATGCAATAGTGGTATGTTGGCCTTGTTCATATCCCTCAAAAACAGAATGAATGAATGAATGAATCCTGCTTCAGTGTTTTCCCCTGAAACCTTTCAGCATAATAAGAAATCAGCTGTTCACCCTTGTCTCTGGAAGGTATACAGTCCAGAATTCAACCCTTCATTCTCTTGCATGTGAAGCCCCTTCTGTGATTTCAGCCAATTCTCTCCATTACATTTTCCTATGGCTCTAACTTGCTGCAGTGAACAACTACAACACCCAATTTCACAACTCACTACTTGTACATGATACGGTTCTCCACTGGCATTTTTCTTCCTTCATCCTAGCAACTTTCGATTCCAAGTGTAAATTTTTTGTTTGTTTGTTTGCTGGCCTTGCTATGTGATTTCTGTCTAATTGAAATAATAAAAATTCATTAAAAACCTGCATGGTTTGCATGCCGCTTCTCTCAAGAGAAGCAACACCACTTCTTTGCTTCCTTCTAATTAAAGACTGCAGCTGGCCTCATCTCGCCTGCATTCCCTGAAAGAGACCCACCGGAGGAGCCAAAAGTCAAAGCAATTAGTCACAGCCTGACAAGACCCAAAAAGGATTCTCTTCCCAAATATTTCTTATCTAAAGAAATATGAGAAGGAAAAAATTGCTCAAAGGGAACTTGTGATTGTTTTTCCCTTCCCTCACTAGCTATTATCATCTATCCAGATACTGGCTGCAATAATGTGCAGGACAGAAGGGGAGCTGTGGAAACCAGAAGGATGGAAAATGTCTCCTTATCCTGCGGATGTTTTGGAGAACATTGTGTGTCTCTGTATACTCTCCATTCAGAAAGAAGGTGTTCCTGCACATAAGACTTTTACTTTCTATCATACAAAACTCTCATTTTCCTCCTCCTTTTCATTTCAATGGTTGTATAATGCTGCTTATTTAGTGTATTTTATATTATTGATTTAGGGCTATTAAATTCAACTGATTTTTAAATTTTATCCTATGTGAATCTTGCCCCAAAGCTCTGTCAGCACATGTGGTGTGGTTCACACACTGTATTATACTATGGGTTATTTTGCCTGTAGCTTGTTGGGCAAGCCATGGCAGCATGATTCTCACATGATGCTAAGCCATAAAACATGGCTCACTAAGCACAATAGACAAGCTTTGCACATCACAGTATGCCATCATGATATAACTTATTTAGTTTTAACTTTGTGTCATCTGTGAACCTATCCTCTGTGGTTTGTAAACCACAGTCTGTGACTTAATGCAATATGTGATTCCAGTTAATTGTGACTTACTCAACAAGCCATTATTAAGTAAACCTGACTGCATGAATAGACATGACAGCTTGCTGATTCATCTTAGCCTAGTCAGATCATATGATCTGGGAAACAAATAGAGGATTGGTCATCCCTCTAGAGTTGTTATTCCAAGCTTAATGCCTTATCTTGAACAAACAGTTCAGGATACCTTCTCCAGAACTTGAACCACAATCTATCTTAAAAACATGGACTCCACCAGTGCTTTGTTTAGCATCTATATAAAAGACTATATTAGAACATAATAGTTGTCTCTGACCATTTGAATAAACATTTGGGCCAGCTTCAAAAATAGTGCTCTGGCTAAAGAGGGAGGGTGGGCACATGAAAGCAGGCTGATACATGTTTGAGAAATCAGGCAGAGTGGTGGCATGCAATACAGAAAGTCCCTTTCAAATATAGGCCAACTTCTGGTGATTCCTTAGGAATGTCATGTAGTACCAAAGAGATTTATTCTGTCTTTTTTTGAGAACTTCCCAATCTAGTCTATAATCCTGAGATTTTATGGTGGTCTCCTAGTAACCAGGTAGTTTTCTGAAAGCAGCCAAGGATAATTATGTAGCTGGGCATGCAAAGCAATACTAAGAAGAAAATCAGCAATATTCTTCTCCCTGGGTAATGAAAGTTAAGCCTACCCCTCTGGCTAAAAATATTTCCATGCTGAGCTTCAGTTAGTGGCTAATCACTAACTTCTTTTTTGCCTTGTCTCATTGGTGCTTTCAATGCCCTCCTTGGATGTGCAGTGGAAAGGCAGTCTTTTCTACATCATTACAGCATCTGATATAGCTGAACATAACAGAAGTTATGCCAGCTGGGGTTGGGTTGTGGATGTATTATGCATTCCTGCTCACCAGAAATGATGGTGGCTTAGGCTCACACTGGGGTAAATTCAAAGCATGGATCTGCCCTTGGGCAACTATCGTCTTATTCCATTGATTAATACCAAAGGCTGTACAGCTATTCATAACCTTAAAATCCAAGATGCCTGACAAAGCAAGTCTGCAGCTGTCTGGTAATACCTATCTGTGGAGTGTTTCTGGTATACCTAGAAATCCACCTCTGCTTAGGTTGCCCTTGGGCCAATCTGACAATGAATGGATATCTCCTTTTACTTCTCATTCACTTTTTCATAGCTGATACATCCTGCATTTGAAACATTTAATCACCCAAATTTAGCACTTGATATATTTGACATCAGAGAATAAACTAAGCCTGGGAAACTGGAAGGACTTGAACCTAATGTAAGTCATCTCTTATCCTCAATGTGCTTACGTTAAAAAAAACACAGAACAGGCAGCATATTATTCTTTTATGCATAATTAATAGTCTTGCCTTCTCCACAGTTGGCATTTCTGGAGCTGCTGGAGTAGATCAAAACCTTGCAGCAGGATCGGTAGCCTGTTCCAGGCTGCATTTTCAAAACATGCAATGAATCAAAATGCTCAGTTGGAATCCCAAAGCTAATTAACGTTTTTCATCTGAACTCTCATCCTCTTTGAGAGGTAGCATCTGTGTAAAACTCTGCTCTGCCTGATCATTGTGGCAGTCATTGACTTCTTTGACTACAACTCTTTGGGGACCCACCTCCAAGTGCCTGATTTGGGTTTGGAGAGTCATGGCTTACCCATAGTTGGCTTAACGAAAATACAAATAAAAATGCTGCCTCCTATCAAAAACTTCAGAAGGCTGGACTTTATACAGTCACCTATTTCTGACAGTTTTCCTTTTATTAAAGATGTCAATGCACCTCTATCAGTATTTAAAGCAGGGTCAGAAAAGGGCATTGCTCAGTTATTAAGCACTGTAACTATAGGTGCAATAGAGGTGTGCAGTGCTTTGGAGTCTATTCTAAAAGAGTGCTTTGGAATACATGGAGACTCATATCTAAAACTGACATTCCCAGTAGAAAGCACAATCTTACTCTTTTGATGAAATAAGCAACACAAACAAAGGCAGAACTTCATTCTTTACTTTTGACAGTGCCTCTGTTTCCAAAACAGTTTCCTTTCAACACACATTTAACAAGGCATAGGAGCCTTTTGTTATAACTACTATCTTTGCATTTTGTAATAAACCAGAAGAGCCTGGATTGAGTGTTGGGTTCCATCTCTCTGATTCATAGAAATAAGACTGTACAGTTCAGGCAGGTTTCAAATAAATATGAACCTGTTATTGGGTTCCTCATTTCCATAGTTTTGATAACAGCTCAACAAATAAAAAGTGGGATAGGTAGTGGGATGGGGGAAATTGCTTCATTTCCCCAAATCCCTAGAGTGAAGAAGCTTATTGCAAAGCTATTTCACTTCCCAGTATAGACTTCATATTGTAGTGGAAGGTACATATGTATGTATGAGTTTGCAGATTGCTGAAGAAAAATACAGTATAGATTTTTTTTTCAAATGTAGTTACTGCATAAAAGTTGCATAAATGATTTTTCAAAATTCCACTTGCAATATAAAACAATACAGAGTTTGTAGATGGAAGTGAAATACTTTGACCTTCCTTGTCACTCAGTGCCTACATTTCTTGCTGTTTCCATTTGACAGCAAATGTGCGATGCTCTGCTACCTCCTGTACATAGCTCCTTTATATTAAAAAAAGAGTGAAATGTAGACCCAAACCATTCCTGGCTTTTTCCAATAGTAATCTGTGCCATGTTGGATGGCTTCTCCACTCCTATTTCCTTTTACTTTCTTGCTCTTCCTCATTTCTTCTTGTACTCTGAATTCTGTTAGTTCTACAGGGTTGGACCTCAATCTCAAGTAACCTGGGGTCCATATCTAGCCTGACCACCTAGTGTTGTCATCCCACGGACGAATGAAGACATTTTAAAGTGTTCATTTAAACTGAATGGGGCCATGAGCAAAGAATAATCATAATTATAGCTAAAGTTTTCAGAAGAAGGTATTTATCTGCAGAATCAGATGTTTGCTAGCTAAGATGCTCGTTAGCTAAAGTGGCAAACACACCAAACCTAATGTGTTACCAACACTACCACACTGCTGTAGTGTTCCTTGAAGCATTTGATTATTCCTTTTGTGCTGGCTAGAATTTCTATGATTTGTAATCTAAAACTATCTGAAAAGGACTAGGTTGAGGATATCCATCTTACAGTATTTTATCCATAATGATGTACTTCCACTGAGATTATATATTTAATACTAGAGTCCCTTACGTTTATTCTGGTGCATAGAAGTCCAAATCCGTTTATTATTTATAAACTGCCTATATTTTTAAAGATCTAATAAAGTAGATTTTTCTAACCTTTAAATAGTAGTACTGTGCAATGCTTCAGATTCTATTCCATTAAAGTCGATTCTATTCCAACCTCCCCCCGTAAAGAATCTGCACTTCTATCTTCTCCCTAGATCATACAAGTGCTGCATTCAAAAGGTTATCCCATCCATAAAATATCACTGAACTAAAATGATATTGGAAAGGGGAAAACATCTACCTATGATGGCAGTGAAAGAGCAGTATGGGTATCCATGTAATGTTCTTATTCTCTAACACTAATATCACGATTAATGGCCTTATAGAATATGGAATTGTGTACAATGCTGAACATGCTTCAGAATGAGGGATAACAGAGTGAGACCTAATCTGCACTTGTCTCCCTTTTTCAAATTCACCTATATAGTACTAAAACTCTTGTGTCTGTTTGTCTGTTTGAAACCTTCAATTGGGCGAAATGGTGCATCACAGGGCAACGATTTTTGAATCAATGTACCTCAAATGGACTAACTTACAGAATGCATCCAAAATCTGGGACCCATTACACCCATGAGATTGAAATCTGGCAAAGTTGTGGCTGCTCCAGTGCTGCCACGCTGCATCACATGATCACATGATTGTCACGGGCACATCACTGACATCATTCCCACCTCCCTCTGGCCCCTGTGCCCAATTGGCTAGCAGCAAGGTCCAACAGGTAAGCAGTGGTTGCTTTAGAACCAAGGCTGAAATTTGAAATCTCTTAAACGGCAGTGGGCAGTGCGGGAAGGATGACTGTCCCTGTTGGTGAGGTACGGCTGGCTGGGGGGCACTGGCGGTCAATGGGTGAGCCTAAAAGGTATGTTGTTTGCAGATCATTCACGATTTGTCTTTATTGTATTTAAGCTTCTATTAACCAGGGGCATTTCTTCTCTAAATAATTTCCAAAGGAATACTTTTGTGATGAAATGACTAATAGTCAGAAATAAACCAAAGCTAGCCATATGGAATATCTCATCAAAGCCACAATCAGTAAGCCTTCTAATATACACCAGGATTTGCCATTCTTTACAAGTGAAGTGGGTTATCACAATCACAATAACCCCTCATTAGACAGAGGAAAACTGAAATTCTAGTTGCTGCCACCTGAAAATGGTGTTAAATAGGAACTGGGCTTACAGAACTAGACATCTGTCTGACAGGAAAAGCAGAACTATAAACTGCACTGTGCAACGTTTTCCACCCAAACTATTCATCTCCCGTGTACTTGGAGAAAGTCAGAAGAGTAATTCATTCATGGAACCACCTTTAAAGCATGACTCATCCATACTGTTTCCAGGATGCCCAAATACAAATTGTTTTTATTTTGGATGAGAATAATTGAATTATTCCTTATGAATGGTTAAGTTGCCTGGAATAGTTTGACATCTTCTCTTGGGATTACACTGAAGAAGTAAAATGGCAGACTGTTGAAAAGTTGATTGCATGGTGTATAATTAGAGAGAGAGGTTCAGAATGCGGCTCTGCGAGCAGTTTTAGGAGCCCCAAAGGTGGCCCATGTAACACTGTTGCTGAGTGAGCTGCATTGGGTGCCATTCTGCTTCCGGGTCCAATTCAAGGTGTTGGTTATCACCTATAAAGCCCTACATGGCACGGGTCCAGGTTACCTGAGGGACCGCCTCACCTCCATTACATTGACCTGTCCCACCCGGTCAGGCAGGGAAGGCATGTTATGGACCCTGTCCATGAGAGATTGTCAATTGGCAGGGTCCAGGAAGAGGGCCTTCTCTGCCATGACCCCCACCCTTTGGAATAACTTACCCCCAGAGGTGAGGCAGGCCCCCACTCTCCTGGCCTTCAGTAAGGGAGTCAAGGCTTGGCTATGCTACCTTGCTTGGAGCCAGAGGGGGGATAGTCGATCATGGAGTGCTTGGTACCTTGATGTGGCCCTGGAAAATTTACTAAGACTGTCTTGGACTTTATATTTTATACTTCTTATATTTATGTATATTTTATAATGAATCTTTTATTCTTTTTATTCACTTGTAAACCGCCCATATACGCGGTGAAGAAATATGATAAATAAATAAATAAATAAATAAATAATAAAATAAAATAAAATATATTGTACTTATAACTGCTGTGAAGAATATAGGAAGCCACTTCCTTATATATTTCTTTTCTTTCTTTTCTATTTTTCTATTAACCCTTCTTTTCCATTTTTCTTTAACCTTTTTTCTTTTCTTGCCCTTTTTTCTTTTTCTTTGATTTCCTTCTTTTCCCCTTTTCTTTCTTACTTTATATTAGTTTGTGTTCGTTATTAATCTTCTAGTTTAAAAACTTTAATAGATATTATTAAAAAGAAAGAAAAGTTGATAGTAGAGTGAAAGACAGACATTTGCCACCTTATTACTAAATATGTGCAGAAAGACCACTTTTCAATAAAGTTCTCTTATTCTTCAGAATAAATTGTGAAAGCAAATTTGCTTCCATCAAATTGTACGAGAGTTTTTACAAAAGAAAGACCAGATTTTTTTTTCCCCTACATGGCACAAGTCTGATGTTCATTTCAGCATGGATGAAACAAGCCTAAACTTGGCTACTTGGTATGCCCAACTGAGCACCTGAAGCAATAACTGGCACATTTTCTGCCACTAGGCACTGATGCAGAATTTTAATTGAGCTTTCATGAAATTGGCAAACCTTTTACTACTTCAACAAGCTTGCCCTGAAAGCTCATAATGACTCCAGACATTTCAACAATCTCCCTCTAGGTCTTGTGAGATCTTGCACAAATACTTCAAATCTCACAAAATCTTGCTTTTGAAATCTCATTTGGATGTTGCTGTGATTTTTTGTTTTTTTGTGCCTTTGAGTTACTTTTGAATTCTGGTGACTGCCTGGACAGGTCCCTGCAGTGTTCTTGGCAAGATTTCAGAAGTGATTTGCCATTGCATTGTTCCTAGGGCTGAGAAAGAGTGACTGGCCCAAGGTCACCCAGCTGGTTTCGCACCTACAGCAGGGCTAGAACTCATGGTCTCCCAGTTCCTAGCCCAGTGCTACACCAAACTTGCTCTCTGTGATATTTTAGTGATTCCAATTGCTTAAAAATATTTAATTTAAATTACTTTGGGGGGATGGCTGCTATTTAGGGATGAATGGAATACCTTGCCATCACAGAGGCCTAGAAATTTAGTAAGTGACTGTTTACAATATTTCAGAAGAAGAAGAGAACAGAAGATTCTATTTGCTTGTTCAATATTTCTATTTCAGAAGGAATTGAAATGGTAGGATCTAGGCCACTATCTAATGCATCAATAGCACATGCCTTCCTACTGAGACTGTTACTAAAATTGAACTCCCACATGGTAACACTTTTAGAAGGGAAGGATAATTGGTTTAATAACTATTTGAACTACATCCCCAACTCCTCCACAAGTCACTCATTCCTTCAGTCCCTCCAGCATTCACCAAAAATACTTCTAATTTTCTAAATGGCCATTGAGGTCTGAATTTTCCTCAGGGGGCTTTTTGCTGAATAAGATCCTTGAACTTTAACAAGTCCTTGGTGTACTGATTCATATCTTAAAAACTTCTGAGGTCACTTCTTTGGAAATCTGTGGTTAAAACCGCTCTTTTTGAATATATGTTGAGAGGGGAAAGGGAAAGAGAAGAGTATTTAACTTAACAAGCTTGCAGAATGAAGAACACAGAGTTTTTCAGAATGAATATGAAAGGTGAAAAATATCAGAAATAGGATTGTCTTGTGTCTTTTAAAGACACAAAAATAGGAAGAAGAGGGGAGGAACATAATACACTAAGTCACATGGGGACCACGACAAGCTAGGGCCTTTTTTCTCATTGAACTCAATCATGTACCTGTCATGCAGTAGTAACTCTTGACTGTTATGGTTTAGTATGCACCTGAAGCACTTGCAAAAGAAGAATCCAATGATAAAATGTTGGTCAGTATTCCCCAACTTGGAAAATTTCCAAATGTGTGGACTTCAACTCCTAGAATTCTCCAGTCAGCATGGTGATTGTATGTAGGAGATACTGATTTATATATACAGTAAGATCCTCCTTTGTCAGATGTAGTCAGCCTTGAATTTGATCTGGTTATTTCTCACCCATTTTCCCACTATTTTTTGCCCATTCTCCCACTAATTTTTCACATCTAATGTCTTGGCTTCTCTTTGCTTAACAAAGCTTCCCTATCACTAACTGCAGGAACTAATGTATACTTTAGACCTAAAAACATGATAGGGGCTGTTGTATCCACCTCAGTACTCTTTGATATCTGGCCCACTGGACAGGCTTCTAGAGGCCTGCAATGGAAAGGCTACGAAGGGAACTAATTGAATTCCTTAGTAACCTAAAAATAATACTACATTTTAAGCAATAAATAAGGAGCCATTCCTTGAACTAGAGAAGCAGGTTTAGCTGTAGTCACCAACATATCCACAGATACTGTCCTTGGTGTCTTCCAGACTCCCTACTCCTCCAGTTTTGTTTTGTAAATCTTTGAGAAATGCGGTTCCAGAGGTTATACACATTGCACCTTATACATATAAACTGTATATACATTGCATATAGAAAAGGTCAAATACTATACATTTTCCTATGACTCACAAGTCTGGAACATAAGATGCTGTCTTGTAGTGTTAAATCTCAGGTAGCACCTATGGCCACACAGCTGATACAGTACACAGTACATTTTTATAAATCGTTAAAGTGTGTGGTTAAAGTAGGTATTAGTTAAGTGCAAATTTTTAGAATAAAGAGGTGAAATACCTGATCTTAACAAATTATGAATATAAAGATAATTAAATAATAATTAAAGTTCTTGAGATTAATTTACCAAAAGATTGTCTTTCAAGTTTATTGCACTACTCAGAGAATGTTGAAAATGGATGGGCTGTCAAACTTATTATGCTGGAAGTATAAAATGGGTGTGAAGTGACACTTATTTATATGGTTGTGTCCCACTGCTATCCTGTTCTACTTTAATATGGTTTGCTAACAAAAGCCAGCACAGTTTAAAGATGTGAATGTATTTTCGAACTTTATTTCAAAATTTTGTAATTTATCATTATATAAATATTTATCAAGGATGGTGCAACAAAAAAAGATGATTCTTCAGTGTTGGAAAGACCATAGATATAAATATCTATATTTATATTCTGACCCCAAGATATAAATCTTGGATCAGTGTGTGTGTTTTTACTTTACATATAAGTTGTGACGGCAATTGCAAATTGGAAAAGCAATGAAATATGTAGAGTGTATAGAGGCCTTTAGACAAGCTAAAGGGTCTTTCTGGAACTGGGTACTGATATGAAGATGATATTCAACTTTTCAATGGCAATGCATGATATTTAGTGTCAGGCTAGACAGTGACATACTTATTATGCAAATGACATCAAACAAATATCATAGATGCTGCTAGGATCTAATACTGTAACAGAGCAAAGACATATCTTCTGGTCCTTTGTAAAGAAACCATATTGTATTTTAATCTTAGCTTCATTTATATTCCATACAACATTTGAAATTTAACAACCAATCACATTAATTAGTACCTAAAATATATTTACCCATTTCCAAAAATGGTACAAAGCTGCCTGCCTTCTTCAGCTTTTGTCATTCCCTCCAGTAATCAAATAGGAGAACATTTTTATAACGTTGGACACAGCTTTATTATCTACATTTGGTAATGAACTCCTAAACATATGCATCTAAATACTCAGTTGGAAATATCCCCAGGTTTGAAGTAGAGTAAATGAGTCAATTATAAGAGTTTATTATTAGAACTGAATTTTGCACATTCAATCTTCATCTTATACTTTAAAAAATTAGGCACGGCCTGAGGACTGGAAATAATTGTAAGGATGGAGCAGGTTGGGTAGATCATAGACATCTGAAAATAAGAATAAAAGCCCATTGTACTGCATACTGTGGAACAGTACTTTTAGTAAAGTACACTGCTTGAGAAGCTTCACTCTTCTTGTTTTGAAATCACAATGGCCACAAACTTAGATGACCCTCATAGTGGATAATGCCATTCTAAAGTAGAAAGTGCAAAAGGGGGTTACTATAATATACATGTCCATCTTATCACCTTCCCAAATGTTTCAAGCCTCAAGATTGCATCATACTTTGTGGAAAAGAAATGGAGTATATGTTTTCCTGAACTTGCCCAACATGCCATTGGCATGGTGGCCATTTGGCCTGGACCTGAAGATCAGAGGGACAGGATAAGTGTTAAATTCAAATGTAGGTGCTTGCCATTATATCTAGATCCAGTTCTTACATTTAAGCTTTTTCTTACTTTCCTATGCAGTGGGGGTTTTATTATGCAAGCAGCCACAAAAACTGTAGTGGGAGTGGAAGGGAATTCTCAGTCTTTAGGTACCTGTTGCAGTTGGACTCAAAAATAGTCTGACATGATATAAAGTTGGATCTTGCCTTTTGTCTCATGTTAAGCCTGGAGCCAATAAGGAATGGACAAAGAAAAAAGATTTATTGGTTTATGGGTTGTAGGAAAGGACTTGAACAAAAGGTTTAAACTTTACCACACTTCCAGTTATATCACTAAAGACATGAAAGAATCCAGATTCTCTTTTATTTGGCTAGATGACTTTGGGCCAGTCGATCTCTTTCAGCCCAACTCACCTAACAGAGTTGTTGTAGGGAAAATAAGAGGAGAGAGCATTATGTGTCATTTTGAGATGTAAAAAATAAAGATGGGATATAAATCTAATCAGTAAATACATTAATCAGTAATTGAGTTTAGAAAGCGAGATATTTCCCAATATTGCAGAATAGTCTCCTTTTCAAATTCCAAATCTGTTGGTGAAAGTTGGAAAAAGGATTTCTATTTCAACAATGAGGAAGCAGCAAATGGCCCCTAACCCAGTATTTTGCATCCCCCAGAACCCCTTAGTATTGCATTATGTATAGGCAATATTTGGTGGCAATCCACAAATATTGTAGGCGCAGTGTCCTGATGATCTTTTTTTTTTAACATGAAAATGAAGAAAAAATGTGAATGTTCCCCTGCTTAGTAAAATGACATCAGTTTCTACCCACCCCCTGCCCTGGCTGACAATTATGGTAAAGAAGAACATGCAGCATTCCCACCAAAAAAGAAGGGAGGGGAGAGAAAGAAAGGAAAGGAAAAAAAAAAAAATCTTTGTCATAGGATACTAAACAGTTCCTTAGATTATTCCTGGACTAAAAATATAAATAGAGGGTTTGAATACATATAAACAATCAATCAACTAATCCCGTATATAATGCCTGCCACATGAAGCTATTTAAATGTCCTTCAAATAACCACATCGTGCATTTGGAGAAAGTTCAGAACTCAGCATTTTGCATTAGAAGATTCTAAATAAGACCCTTAAATCTGAAGCCATGGGATTTAAAACAGAAGGGTCGGAGAAAAGCATATGAAATGGTCCAAAGATAAATTTTGCCCACCAAGTAGGACCCAATGTTACTTTTTCAACATTTTATAAATATATCCAGGATATTCAGTAGCTTGAATCTGAAATCCAGTTTTTATTAATACAAGGATTGCATGCTTCACTTTAGCAGTATGTTTTTCTTTCTTTAGCTTACTAGATCAATGTACCTGATTTCTTGGGTAAATTTTATATTTTTTTCATATTTTTCCAACCTGGAAACCTAATACCTACATACTTGAGAAACAGTTTAATTTTTAGTGCAAATGGGGGGAAATATCTCAGAAGCATTCAGTGGGTCTAATTTTATCATCTTCCCAGTGAAACATATCCACAATAATCCTTTAATCTTATTTAAATTACCCACCCACATGAAATAAAAAAGGGCTCGGCTCTCCAAGGTACAGGAATAGAACAGAGATTCTAAAGTACAGTAATAGAATATATTCATATCAGCTTTGTTAGCATAGTTTACCTGTTCTTATTCTAGTGTTCGACTTCCCTTTTAACCAAGAGAATTTCTTCTGTAATCAAAAATGATTGCTTTCGTAACTTCAGCCATTTATTTAATTCAGTAATGAAATCCTATACACGTTTACTCAAACTTCTTAGTAGGTCAGTCTGTATGAAAGTGAATAGAAATATTTTTGATATCTACCACTTATTTATATAGCCTTATTTATATAAGGAAAACAGTCACATTCAGTGAGAAAATAACACAAATGCAGTATCAGAAATCCAAAGAGTAATTCCTTTATTAGTCTAAATGAAATTTTCAATTAGTTAGAAGCTTTCAAAGGTTCCAAAATTCTTCATCAAGTTAGATATTTCACTTCTAGTTGGGAACTATATTCTCTTGGGCTATAAAGAGTTTTTAGAAAGGAAGGTGTGGGGGAAACGGGCTGATCTTCAGCCCATGGTTGTACCAAGTTTTTATGTTAGATGGAATGAGAGAGACACTAAAGATGCAAATAAGAATATCATCTGGTATAGAAGAATGTCTGATTTCATATGGGTTGCTCAGAACTTGCTTAGCAAATGTTCAGAAATACTTAGAACTAACATTTCTAAAAATACTAATTTAGTGGTTTTAAATGGAAAAAAAAATTTCCCTGACTGCTTTCTATATACCCTTTTTGTGCCCACATAACCATGTTGTTTAACAGTGGATTGGTTTTCTAATGTAAATGGAGCAGTTCCACATTCAACATGAATATTTTACCATGGAGTAACTGACGGCTGCTAGGTGAGCAGCTCAATGGGAATTTGTAATCTTTTGGCTTACAATGTTCTAGGCGCTGGTCATATTTCTCTGTACGTGCTTAAGATCAAAGTGTAAAATCTGAGGCCATACTGGGTTGTTACTGACATTCAGCCATGTCTCATTTCAATTAACACTGAAACAAATTCAAGAAAATTGTGTCTGATATATGACGTTTTTTATAGCAGACTGTTTTGTTTTGAATAATTCATATTTTATACTTTCAATTATGCTTAAATTACATTGTGAAACTTTGGGGCTAAGCTGGATTTAAAAACATCTAATTGATTAAACAAACCAGTGTGGATTAATGGCAAAATCAGATATGGCTTGCAGTGAATAAATCTGCCTGATTTTCTATTTCTGTATGTCTGAGTGCATGTGTGCGTGTGTACACTCATGTGGGAGAATATCAAGTATCTATCTATCATTATCTTCTACAGTATCTATCTTGTAGTGGTTAGAGTGCCACCCTTTGACACGGGAAACCAGGGTTCAAATCCCATGTGGTACCTAACCAGTAAGGGTCCTTGGGCAAAGACCCCCTAATGCTTCATCCACCTACCTTGGCTATGAGAGTGACACGAACTAAGAGAGTCATGCTACTTGGATGTTGCCTGGATTAATAAGGTCCATGCCAGATGTTGGGGAACCAGGACAATCTGACGATAAGTGGGCTACTGGAACAAACCATACATGGACAAAACAAGAGAACCTGGAATTGATGGAATGCTACTACAACAGTAGACCTAATGAGAAGGGAGATATGAAACGTATAAGGGAACTACGGATGGAGAGAAGACTAACTGAGAAACACTGAGAGACATCTAGTTACCCAACACGTCAACACAGTGAAGAGGAAGCTGCTTTCACAACTTGAGATAAGCCAACTACACATTATATCCCAGACTCAAGAAGATCCAGAAGAACAACTGGAGGTGCAGCCAACATCTAAAGCTGGAACTTCACTGCCACACCCTCCATTACAGAGAACAGCAGCTGATAGGAGACATAACATCATAGATAAACTAGCTATAGTCAACCCTTGAGACCAATTACCAAGGCTCAGTGGAGCAGTATCATCAGATAGTATGCTAGAAGATGCCAATAAAGCCCTCATGACAATACCTACTACCACCATAACTCAATCCAATGAACTGGTATACACTACAGCTGCTGTAATCCTGGAGATGCTTGGCTACACAATCAAGAAGTACATATCCCCCCCTCACCAGAAAATGAGTTTGGAGGCTAAGATCAAGGCAACTCAGAGGGAAGTTAGTCAGCTTGTAGAACTACAGAAGGGTGTGGAGATTAAGGATAAGATTTGGCTACTGAAAAATCTACAAGGGCCTGACTCCATCTGAAGCCCTAGAGACTGCTAAACAAAGGTTCATAGCACTGGCTACCAGGCTAAGGAGATACACTAGAGAAGCAGAGGCCAAGAAGAAAAATGCCCTGTTCTCCAAAGAACCACCCAAGGTGTACTCCCAACTGCAGTGCAACAACACAGTAACAGCAGAGCCACCAACAGCAGAACTGAACAGTACTGGAAGAACATATGGGAGAAAGAGAAGACAGAACATGAGTGCACAGTGGCTGCAGGACTTGAGAGCAGACCACAACAACCTCCCAGAACAGGATTCAGTCACCACACTAGCAGACATCCAACAGCAGGTCAAGAACATGAACAGCTGGACAGCACCTGGCACAGACATGATCTACATCTACTGGCTAAAGAAACTAACAGCAGTGCATGAATGCCTAGCAGGAGAGATGAACCAGCTGCTAGCAGCAGGCTCCCACCCAGACTGGCTAACGCAAGGAAGGACAGTGCTGATCATGAAAGACTGTTCCTACAAGGCAACAGCAACCATCCAGCTACTGGCCAATAACCTGCCTCCTCACAACATGTAAAGCCCTATCAGGCATCATAGCTGCCAAGCTACAGGACCATATGGGCCAGTACATGAGCACAGCTCAGAAGGGCATTGGAAACAACACCAGAGGCTCAAAACACCAGTTGCTCAAAGATAGAGCGGTCACCCAAGACTCAATGTCTAGACAGACCAGTCTGAGCAGCGCCTGGATTGACTACAGAAAAGCTTACGGCTCAGTGCAACACATATGGATCTGTGAGTGCCTGGTGCTATACAAAGTCAACAGGACACTAAGGACCTTCCTCAAGAACTCAGTGGGACTGTGGAAGGCAACAATGGAAGTCAATTCAAGACAGTTCACACAAATGGCCATCAAGTATGGCATATAACAAGATAATGCACTCCCCCACTGCTATTCTGCATAGGCTTGAACCCACTCAGCCAGATAATCACAAGAACTGGATATGGATACAAGTTCAAAAGTGGAACTACCATCATCCACCTCCTCTACATGGATGACATCAAGCTGTATGCTAAGAGTGAACGAGACATTGACTCACTAATCCACCTGACACGGATCTACAATGAGGACATTGGGATGTCATTTGGACTGGAGAAGTGTGGCCAAATGGTAGTAAAGAGAGGGAAAGTAGTTAAGACTGATGGGGTAGAACTACCAGTGGGCCACATAGTAGACATACCAACCAGCTACAAGTACCTTGGTATCCCACAGTCACATGGGAACCACAATGAGAAGGCAAGGAAGACAGCAGCATCCAAGTACCACCAAAGGGTAAGACAGGTCCTAAAGAGCCAGCTCAATGGGAAGAACAAGATCCATGCCATCAACATGTATGCCCTACCGGTATAGTGAGATGGCCAAAGGAAGACATGGAGGATGCTGGTGTCAAGACCCAGAAGCTTCTCAATATGTATGGAGGTTTCCACCCAAAATCCAACACCCAGAGACTGTACACCAGGTGGAAAGAGGGTGAGCAGGGTCTGGTGACTGTCCTGGATGAAACCCAGAGCATCCAGGAGTGCATCAGTAAATGGCACCCAAAGATGAGCAGCTGGGAGAATGCCTGAGGCAGCAGCAGACATGGGAGGAAAATCAAGCAGAGGGAGTACCATGGCAAAATAAGACTCTGCATGGGATGTACCATCGATAGATAGCTGAGGTAGCTAACATTTAGAATTCCTACTGGTGGCTGGAAAGGGCTGGACTAAAAACAGCACTGAGGCACTGATCATAGCAGCACAAGAACAGGCACTAAGCACCAGACCCATAGAAGCAGGGGTCTACCACACTAGACAGGACCCAAGGTGCAGACTGTGCAGAGAGGCCTCAGAGACAGTCCAACACATAGTGGCAGGGTGTATGATGTAGGCAGGAACAGCACACACTGAATGGCACAATCAAATAGCTAGCATTGTGTACAGGAACATTTGCACAGTGTATGGGTTAGACCCTCTCAAGTCCAGATGGGAGATTCCACAGAAGGTTGTGGAAAATAACAGGGCTAAGATCCAGATGTACAGGCAGGTACTGGCCAATCAACCAGACATCGTGGTAGTAGTCAAAGACCAGAAGACAGCAGTGGTGATAGATGTAGTGGTACCAAGTGACAGCAAAATCAGGAAGAAGGAGTATGAGAAGTTGGAGAAGTACCAGGGCCTAAGGGAGGAACTAGAGAGGATGTGGAAAGTGAAGGCCAAAGTGGTCCCAGTAGTGGTAGGGGCACTTGGGGCTGTGACTCTTAAGCTGAGAGAGTGGTTCCAACAGATCCCAGGAGCAACATCAGAGGTCTCTGTCCAGAAGAGTGCAGTGCTAGGAATAGCTAAGATACCGCACAGAACCCTCAAACTCCCAGGCTTCTGGTAGAGGACCTGAGGTTGAGGAAGATACATGCTACCCACTGGGGTGAGAAGGAACTTTTTTTTCTATCTATCACAAAACATGAATGCCTGTTCAAGTGCATTTTTGTAATTCCCACATTTTTAAACACAATGTGGCAAACAATATGCATTATTGGTAGTTATTCTCCCCAATCTATGCCTTTAAGTTGTTTTCATGAATATATGCATTTTTGTATGCACATTCCCCTAATATACACATTTTTATAAACATGTTTTCACTTATCTGAAAATTCAGATAAGTGAAAACAAAAATGATCACTGTGTTTTGGTTTGTATATAAATTACAGAGATGTAACATTATAATATCATGAAAGATCAAGATGGATCTTCTAACATATGGGTTAGGGATTTGGATTCAGGTCATGCCTTTTACTATTTTTATAGGTAGTATCTGCTTGCATGGGAGGATTTTCGCTGAAGAAATGTGGTTTGCAAAGGTCATGCCCCCAATCTAAATCTTCCTGACATCATGGCTGTATTTATTCAGAGAAGATGACACTGGGGAACTGATTACAGTCCAATAAACAGCACATTAAAAATATACAGTTTTGCAATCGATTACATCCAAGAAACCCAACTAATGTTATTTAACAGAAATGAGGCACAGAAACATATGGAAACTGCCTTCCATCTTCAGTCCTATTGGACTACCAGGTTCAATATTGTTTGTACTGCTTGGAATCAATCTTCAGGGCTTCAGGTAAGCTTCTTACCAAGTTTTGGAGATGCTGGAAACTGAACCTGTGACTTTTTTCATACTAACATGGTCCTTCCCTAAACAATGGTTTATATAATGAACAAGGATGTTGAAATAAGAAACTGCAGTAGGGGCTGCTCTATCTGTAATCCAGATTAAGTTGAAGTGCTCCAGAATGTCCCATTTCCTGTCAGGTGAATGGGAGCCTTTCATAAATAAGCTTTATAGAACAGCATACTCCCCAATGTAAGGTTCACCTACCTCCCTATTAATATTCAGGAGGTAGTGAAAATAATTTTATTATGCCTGGCTTTTGGGTCCCCATTAATGGAAGGCTGATATTCAGAATATTGTGGAGTCCTTGGTGCTCTCTGAGCCTTGTTTTCTTGCAGACATTTCTTTGCCAGACTAGTCAACATCTTCAGTGCAAATAGGGAGTGGGCCTCGCTCTCTGTTTATATACCATAGTTTGTCCAGCTTGTGTTGGTGGAGGTGATGTTCTCTCCTTGGGAGTTCCTCGATTGGGCTGTTGTTTGCTGCTTGGTTGATTGCCTGAGTTAACAGTTCCTTGATTAGGGTGTCTTGTGCTGTTTGATGGTTCATCTGGTGTTAATCCTAGTGTTGATTTTTGCATATCTGGGTGTTGATTGCTGGCAAGGGAGTGTACTGGTCTTTTGGCTTTTCTATTGTCTCTTTTGAATGGTATGTAAATGTTGTTTACCTCTATGTGTCTGTTGATGGCTGCTTGTCTGAGTGCCAAGCTTCCAGGAATATTAGAATCTTTTTTAGAATATTTACTAGTGGGCAGATGCTATCCTGCAGGTGATTAGGCACCAAGCTACAAAGGGCTTTATAGGGTAAAACCACCACTTTAAATAGCATGTGGAAGCAAAGAGGAAGCCTCAGCAGGTCTCACAAAGCAGCTATAGTATCTGCCCAACCATCCACACCTCTGAGTACCAAGGCCACTGCATGTTGCTTTAACTGGAACTTCTGGATGGTTTTATTGAGTGCTTTCTTTCATGATTTTACTGTTTTGCTTTTATTTTCATAAGCCATCCATCAGCCTGTGTGAAAATTTCAGCATAGAATATGTGTAAAATAAATAAATAAAGGGCAGTCTCTTTATTTGCAGTGTGTGAACTGATCTCTTTGTAAGAACAATGAAACATCCCTTTACCAGACCTCAAGGCAACTGAGTTCAAAAGTAATGGGCCAATTTCCACAGCAAACTATACATTTACATAATGCTTTAACACAAATGATAGAATTTGCACATGTAATGCAAATTACATCATATGTTGATTTATGCCAATTGCCTAAGGTCATTATGCAAATAGAATAAATTATGTAATAATAATTTATTAAATTTATATGCTGCCAGACTCCCAGGGACTCTGGGAAGTTTACAAGTTAATAAAAACATTTAAAAGCAGACAGCAAAGATGGCAGAGGAAAGAAACTTGGATGGGAACAAGGAAAAGGAAGAGACAGACAACTTCTACCCAATTAGTTGTTAAAATGAGGTTTCACTATAGGCACTGGTGCTGATGTTCATGTAGACTGTATTTCCTTCTCTTACTACAGAAGCTTGTGTTATGAAAATCTACTGTGAAATTAGCTGTTGAAACAGCTTTAATATCTGCTGCCCATGGTCTATGGTTCAGAGATTTAGCACAGAAAATCCCAATTTGCTTATGTTCAAACATCTCCATAATGGGAAATGAGTTATATGCACTATCCATGAGAAATTCTAACTTAGATTAATTCTGAACAAAATCAAGGTATTTGCTGGATCTGATTAGAGAAATCTGTTCTAAATCTGTTCTAAATTCTTCTTGTAATATTTTCTTTTTGTATCTCAGCAATGGAAGTCTTGTCATCCTGCTGAACCACAGCATAAGCAGCACAATCACTGACTTTGTGTGTGTGTGTGTGTGTGTCTTTTTCCTAAGCACTTTTTTCTTCAAAGCTGTGTGGCAAGCATGATGGAAAACTCAACGCATCCATCCTACATGGAAATTATAAATATTTCAGATGGCCCTTCAAAGTAGGCCAAGTCATGGAATAAAAAATGCAAGGACTATTGGAACAAGGCTTTATTGTTATAGAGTAATATAACAAAGTGTGTGGGTGGGATGTGTGTGCATGCACATGTGTGCAAAGACTATCTGCAACATCAAAAGCTTTTGCCCCCTATGGATACCTCTGTGCGTGCATGTATAAAAATGAGAGATTTAGATTCTGGCTTTCATTTACAGCTCTGCTTGAGCACTGAAGCAGCAAACCTAATGAATGAACTAAAGGAGCAAATGTGGGGAGCTGTAGATCAATGAGAACTGCAGAATCAAGATAAAGGAAGAATCATTATAAAAGCTTTTACATATGCAAAATAAGCTGAAAAAGTTTATGATCAGATGAAGATTTAAGTTTACATTCCTAAGTGAGCATCACCAGCATATTTCATTTTCATTAACTGTTCCAGATCTTTCATGGCATATTGTCAGGGCTGTATGTCCACCTATCAGCCTATGACTCTCTGGGAGACCTTGGAAGGTGGATGAGTCCTCTGTTGTAGAGCAGTGTTATTTTTAAGGGGGTTGGAAAAAAAGAAAGGCTCTGCATGCTTTCTCTAACTTATTATTCTTTATCACACAAGGGAATGCGGGAAACAGATTGTGTAAAGGGGCTCATGACTCTGTTCATTAGCAAATTTGGAGTGGCAGGAGGATGAAGAAGTGGATAATCAAAATTATTAAGGACACTAAAACCTCCAGGGATTTTAAAAAAAAATGTATTTTTAACTGTGATGGGGGGATATGACAGTTTTCTACTATGGAAAGTATTGAAATACTGTTGCATAGTACTAGAGTTAAGCCATGTTGATAAACAGGAGACTAAAAACAGAAATTGCCCTATCTTAGAGCAAAGAACCATGCTGAGATGGTAGCTTGAGTCTCTAGTGTTTATTGTTCTACTCTACTAGACAGAAACTCATGCCAAACTGAAAGGCCGTGGGAAAACCTGCACAGATTAAACCTGAAAGTCAAGGACGGTCTGCTTTGAGTTTCTTTGAAGGGAAATCCAAAGCTTCTAAACTATGCATGCATTTTTCCCCCTGGATAGGGACCCCCTCCTGCTCACCATCAGTACTCACGATAGAAATAGTGTTTCATCACGTAAGTGAAAGCAGTTATATGGAATTTCTGCTTCTGGATGTGATGAAAGATCCCTCAGGTGGTTTTTAAAATGGAATTACCCAGAGGACAGGGCTACTGTGGAACATGGGATATAACAACAAATGATATTCTGATTTTCAGTTGTTGGGGCAATTGTTCCTCCCTTCAGTTTTCCAGAAGTTTTAAACAGAATATAATTTGAGTAACTTGTCATTTCATCTAAACTGAGAAGATTCTTCTATGTGAGGTCGACAACATAACCTCAGCCTCTCACAGAGCAAACTGAATACCAATACGGCACAAAAGTACAAATTAAGATAAATATTTCAACACAATTTTCACAGGTTTCCTCTTGCACAAGCGAATATTTCCTTAATTAAAAGCTAAACCAGTATGCTACCTATAATATACCATATCCTGTAGAAGAGGTTAGCACGCAGGGCAGAAGAACTGGGGGAGGGAGGAAAACCTTAGGAGATTGCCATCTACGCAGTGTTAAGAGAATGCTAATCCCTTAATAAACAGCATTATATAGCAAACACCACTGTGTAATGCTTGCCAAATACTCATTTTTCCCCAGCTAACTGTTGCTGTGGCAACCTGTTGTAATAAGAACACAGCTGAACTTATCTGAGTATGCAGCAATTACCACAGCCATCGAGGTAAAGCGCCATGCACAGTATCAGAATAACTGTTCAGGAAGCAAAGGGCTTGGTGTAGACCCACAATTACTATCATGCTATTCCTAGAGTATTAAGGCCTAAACAAATTGGTGCAATAGATTACACTTATTATTAACATGGTCAATCAAAGGTGGGCAGCTCTGATCCTATCCTATGCAGAGATTATTTTTCAAACCATAGCATCTCCAGGCTAACTCTTGACCCAATTTCCTGAGAATCCTGGACTATGCAACCATCAGTGTCAGTCTCATTTAGCTTTTATAGAGTTAATATTTCCATTATGGAAAATATTTTCTCTGACACTTCTATAAGAATACAATCATTCAAGGATCAGAGACAGGGATTTTTACAGAGAGAGAGAGAGATTTATGCTATGGGTAGAAGATACTTGAAGTACTTCCTTGAATATATCTTCTGAGATTTTAAAATGCATTATTTCCAACCAATGAGAATATGTTCTAGAAAATTAAGAATATATGGTTACTTATCTTTTAATGAGATTTGTACCAAAAGGGATAGTACTGGGCCCGATAATCTAAATGTTACCCTCTGAGAATTGTCATTTTAAGTCACACATTGGAGGAGATGGGCCAATATCTGCAATTCTATATGACCAGCTAGAACTCTACTGGTCATTGGTGTGATCTAATCCCTGCTGGGTGAAGCATAATAAGATCTAGTTCTGGACCTACAGCATAGTAGAAATCTAGGTAGTAGTTCCATAGTTCCCTCGTACCAGGTTTCTGTTTACCTTATATTCTATTTTTGTTTAACTGCCAAAGAAATGTAATAAATAAGGCCTCTCTTATTAGACTTTAAGAAGTCCCCTAATTTTGAGCAAATGTTTACAGTGGACATACCATTTGTTTTAGTTAGACTGCAATATCACGCATTAAAGTTTTTATTCATAATGAACTAAATATTTCTGGGAAGTTCATCTCTACTCTTGCCTACCATTATGAACACTTCCCATCAGATTACCTTTTTGTAATTGCTTCAGATCATTTAAATTGGCCCTTATGGGCAATTCTGGGTCCGAAACACTTATAGTTCATTATCGCACCAAAATCTCTTTAAAAATCTCTTGTAAATGAGATGCAGAGACATTCAAACAAAGGATAGTGCTCCACAAAAAGTAGTCAGATCTTTGCTGTCAAAAATACCCACTAGGGATACATTTTATTTTAACATAATGATTCTAAACCTTTTAAAATATTTTCATGGTCTAATAAGATTTTCCCAGGCATCCTGTAAACAAAACATAAGATCTGCATTCCATTATCAGATCTGTATTTCATTATTTTTCATGGTATGGTAGAGGTATTCTTGTTCTTGGGAGTCAGTTTGGTCTAGTGGTTAGGGCATCAAGCTAGAAATCGGGAGACCGAGTTCTGGTCCTGCCGTAGACACAAAGCCAGCTGGGTGACCTTGGGCCAGTCCCTCTCTCTCAGCCCTAGGAAGGAGGCAATGGCAAACCACTTCCAAAACCTTATGAAGAAAACTGCAGGGACTTGGCAGGGGCGATATTGGTTTTTGTTGTTTCTGACTTGCTATGAGCCATCCAGAGTTATGGTTCATAATGAGCAGCCACGTGTCTCTTAAACAAACAAACATATTTTTCCCATGACTTTGAGTACCATGCACCATGACTTAAATGAAAGAAGCAAAATGGCACTATTTGGTGATTGGTCTGCTTGAGGTGTCTCTGTCTTTTATGATAAGACTGTCTATGCTTTCTTCTTTAAAATGGCAATAATATTTGTGGTGGCCATGAGAAAACAAAATTCACATTCCACTGTGAAATCCCAAATCCCCCCCCCTCTCTCTTTCAAATTTAGTCACCACCCATCTCACTCAAAGAGCAGCAATGCTACCTTATTCAGCCAAAGGTGAAGTTTTAATTTAAAACTGAAATTAATTGTATTTAATTACTATTATTTATTAATATTTAATTATCAATCATTAGTTTCACTAATGTTTTATTAGACAAGATGCCTGGGGGAAAATACATGGCTGATATTTACTAGGTGAAGTAATATTTACCTGGAAGTTCTCCATCTCTCTGTCCAACGATGTATGTTGGTACCCAAAATCAGCTACATTTCTTCATCCATTTCTAAAAATCTAACCTTCCTTTTACTTTTCCCTCCTTTATTACTATTTTCCATCATTAATTGTGTTATTGCTTCTTTGGGATAAAGACAGACAGACACTGGATTGAAATTATTCTTGAGGCAAGTGATGAACAAAATAAATTACATTTTGTCTCTTAGTCCCAATTTTCAGCTGCTCTCTTCTCCCATTTGCACCAATGATTTAAAGGATTAATTTTACTGAGAATGAACATGAGCTATATTGCTTAAATATGAGACTCTAAACTTACGCATTTAAATAAAATGGACAGATTGAAATGAGTTGAACAGATGAGAATAAATCTGAAGAACTTCTGCTCAGACAATTAAGAATATCCAGTGAAAATTTCCTTATCTCCAGCCCCTCCCCCAACATTATATAGAATGGCAGTTAGAAAGTTTTACTGTTTATTTGCCCTCCACATTACACCAATTTTAGTTTGTAAATTATCATCTTAAAATAACTGGCTTTCAAAAGGAGGACAGTTAATCCCTAAGGCTTGATGAGTTCCATATATGTGGTTGCTTGCTGTGAGAGCATTTGGCAGACATGACTTTCACACATTTTCATTTGTTTATGGCTAAAGTATATGAGGAAGGAAGGAAGGAAGGAAGGAAGGAAGGAAGGAAGGGAGGGAGGGAGGGAGGGAGGGAGGGAGGGAGGGAGGGAGGAGGGAGGGAGGGAGGGAGGGAGCGTGGGAGGGAGTGGAAGGAAGGAAGGGAGGGAGGGAGGGAGCGTGGGAGGGAGCAGAAGGAAGGAAGGAAGGGAGGAAGGGAGCGTGGGAGGGAGCGGAAGGAAGGGAGGGAGGGAGGGAGCGTGGGAGGGAGCGGAAGGAAGGAAGGAAGGAAGGAAGGAAGGGAGGAAGGGAGGGAGGGAGCGGAAGGGAGGGAGGAAGGGAGGGAGGGAGGGAGCGAGCATGGGAGGGAGCGGAAGGAAGGAAGGAAGGGAGGGAGGGAGCGTGGGAGGGAGCGGAAGGAAGGAAGGGAGGAAGGGAGGGACGGAGGGAGCGGAAGGAAGGAAGGAAGGAAGGAAGGGAGGGAGGGAGCGAGGGAGTGAGCATGGGAGGGAGCGGAAGGAAGGGAGGGAGGGAGCGTGGGAGGGAGCGGAAGGAAGGAAGGAAGGGAGGGAGGGAGGGAGGGAGGGAGCGTGGGAGGGAGTGGAAGGAAGGAAGGAAGGAAGGGAGGGAGGGAGGGAGGGAGGGAGCGTGGGAGGGAGTGGAAGGAAGGGAGGGAGCGTGGGAGGGAGGGAGGGAGGGAGGGACCAGCCTCTGCTGCTAAGGTCTCCTTATTGTAGGATGGCATTACCAGCAGAAAAGAAATCCATCTACGAAACCAACAAATCAAAGAAAATGAGAGAACAAAATTAGATGTATCTCTAATATGTTCCACCTCCACAGTATGGTCCTACTCCCATTAGAAGTAAGAGAGATGTGAGCCAGAAGGTTAGCCTTCTCTGTGGCAGCCCCAGGTTGTAGAATACTCTATTCCCAGAGCTATGGTTGGCTTCTTCCATTCTGAACTTTTGAAAGGCACTGAAAATCCTTCTTTTTCAGCAGAACGTTGACCTGGAATGAGGAATTGTGGGCAACTGTTCAGGTGTATGGCTATGATTGTTTTAAAGCAGGTGTTAGGTTTATTAACTTTGACCTGTATGCTGCCCAGAGCCTGTTTGGATTGGGCTGATATATAAAAAATGTAAAACGAACAAAACAAGCAGTTGCACATTTAATCATTTTTGTTGTTTTTTACTCGTTCAGTTGCTTCCGACTCTTTGTGACTTCATGAACCAGCCCACGCCAGAGCTTCCTGTCGGTCGTCAGCACCCCCAGCTCCCCCAGGGACGAGTCCGTCACCTCTAGAATATCATCCATCCACCTTGCCTTGGTCGGCCCCTCTTCCTTTTGCCTTCCACACATTAATCATACTCAAATTTAAATAGAAATGCAACACTTCTCACTCTATAGTTTCATTTCAGATTCTATAAATAATCTTTTCACATGAAGCTTCAAGTTGTTTTTCTTCTTTTGTATGTTTATCTGGTCTTACAACTTCACAGCCCTTCTAACACTGCTGCAGTGGCAATATTTTAGTTGACACAGTGGCCATTTTTAACATATTTGGTGAGGGCAAGGGCTGCAGAGTGTGAGGAAAGGATCTAAATTTAGTAGGGCCATATCTCAAACATGAGTAGGACAAGGAGTTTGGAGGGAGGGAAGGTTTTTTTTTTAACCAAGTTACATTAATTCTAGATTTATACTGCAGTTTTTGTGTTTTCCCTGCCTCAAAATGATGGAAACTATGACACCAGTTTCAGCAACTGTGAACAGTATGGGTTCCAGGGGGAAAGCAATATGAAGACCTCGGGTTGCCTGTTTCTGAAATATAAGTTGCCTTCAGACTGAGGAACCTACCTATTTGGGAAATGGACTGCAAAATACACTAAGTTGTACAACACAAAGATGCACAATACATGGGCTGAAAAATCTAGAAGATGGGTACCTGGCAGAGTTGGAGTTCAGCTGGATTTTTTTACCACCCACATATGGCCTGCTAATATTGGCAATTCTAAATTTCAAGAAGTCCTCCCTTGCTCTAACTCTAAATGCAGTATCAGAATCAGAGAGAGGCAAATCCAGACAGCATCACTAGGGTACCCGACCAACAGGAGTCAAGCAGGGGACTGTGGTTCACCAACAACTGTAGTGCCTTATGTTGCAATTTCTTGGCTAAAAACAGTCCTTGTCAGCCTTTATTTGAATGTCCAGATGAAATACTTTCCCCCTTACTATGCAATGTCAAGTCCTCTCAAGCTCATTTAACAGGAAGAAAAGGAAAAGAACTGCATAAATTTGAAAAAAAAAAAGTTAACAAGATTTCCAGCTTTATATCCCAGGAGGTGTAGATGATATTTAATATTTTTAAGCCTTGTTTGTTCTATGCTTATGTGATTGATGGCTTCCACTGAGTACCCGTTGGCAATGGGTAAGCAAATATGAGTGCCAAAGTGAGCAAATTTTTCTGACCTGAATTTATCTGAGATCTAAGCGAATTAACTTGTGTTAAACAATGGCATGTTTGATGTGTCTATTTTGCCTTCCAGGTTTACAGCTCAACTTACTGAGAGATGGAGTTCTTTGATCCCTGAATGTGAACCTCTTCCACGTCCTATTAAGGTTTCATGACACTGATTTAATAATTTCTTTTTAACACTCTGCATGTAATCTTAGGCCCCTTCATGTAAGAGACTTGTAAAAAAGAACCCTCTGATCCTTCAGTTTCTGCTGTTTATGGCCAGCAATGGCAGTATGTAATTTTAGGATTCTTTAAGATAGTTATTCAACCTGCCTAATTATTCTTTTTTGATTTATGATACATGATGGTGGATTGTTGGGAATCTGAGCCTCATTACTTAGGATTCTACTAATTAGCTATAACATATTTATAGGAAAAAGTGTTAGGGGAAGATATAGAAGGAGACTTAATGCTTCTATAACAGATTACATATTTTTAAATATGGCTAGTACAAGCATGCTTATTTATTTTGTTGTTGAAAACCTGCCTTTTGACTGAACAACCAATTAGTTATCCAAGTTTAATATCCAGAAGTGACTGTTTGTAAAGGAAAGCTCAACTTCTATATTTTCTTTCTCTTCTTTCCTTTTAGCTGACTTAACAGACCAGAAAAACAAACCACTTTTAGCTGACTTATCAGACCACATAAACAAACCAATCTCTTAGGCTATAGGCATCCACTAGAAACCCCAATGATATTCCATACATGATTATCCCATTAAAGCAACTAATGCAGATAAGGTAATTTGTATTAGTTGCTCAAGACAGGAATGTATAGTATGTAATTTGCAACACTTATACAATGACATCATGACATGTGTGATGTCACTCCCCCCCCCCAAAAAAAGATGCCTATAGCCTAAGAGAGTGGTTTGTTTTGGAAGATACTTGTCCTGATAAGGAAGTATATTAGTGTGTGTTGTAAGATTAAAGCTGTTCTTTTGGCTAAAACTTAAACATGGCATTGGCAGAGCTGGGTGCTGAAATGACTATTGTCAGTGTGCCATGGTTTGAATTTGTAACTTTTTGAATGAAATCTGTAAGTCCTAACACTAAGATATGGTCCATCCAATTATGGAGATTGAATGGGGATAAAAAAAACTGGGTGCAGAGAACAATGCATTGCTTATGACTATGCCTTCTGAAAAGTTACTTTATGTGATGGAAGTAAGCTTGTTTCAAGAAATCCAGACCTGCTAATAGGCAGAGTAAGGCAGTTGTTTCAGGTGGTACGTGCTGAGAGTCAGTCCACCTAGCAATCCAAAAATTAAGCTGCTGCCATTCCATATGGTGAACACTGCCCCATTGCTAATATCACAGTCTGCTTTTGTATACAGAATAAGCACATGCTTATACTTCAGCATGGGCAGCAAATGCCTTAGTCCAGCTGTGGCATCTCAGCCTTCCCTAATGTTAATGCCCCTCTCATGACTTCTTCCCACAATAACCTTGTGAGGTAGGTTGCACTGAAAGAGAGACTTTGAGTCATCTGGTGGGCTCCATGATTGAGTGGGATTTGAATTTGCTGTCTTTGTTCCTAATCTGACTGCTATAATATGTATGTATGTATGTATGTATGTATGTATGCACATTGTCTCTGTTTATGGATCAAGTCCTTTGTTTGCAATCTTGATTGCAGAATACCCAGTCTTGGGCAATACAGCTTTATGCAACCCATTTTGCTTGAATTGTATCAATACAAAATGTGCTAAATGGCATCCCATGTCATCACTTACAGTACATCTACTTGAGGAAATACAATGTCTCCACTGGACTACAGCCTGCATGTTTTCCTAGAAAGAATTACACAGCTCTTACTCAGTGTTGCTGTACTATTTTTCCATTCAATCTCTGTAATTTGGTGGTAGAACTTCCAGATTAAATTGAGAAAGCTACAGACAAAAGAAGACTTTAGAGTCACAACTTTCAATAAATTAAATTATGTCCTCAGATTGAATTAGTTAATAAATGGGCAGCAGGAATAAAGCTGTTAACACTTAATATATATTTTATAATGATCGTTAATAGGACAAGCAATTCATTTAATCTAAAATAGAAAATATGGGGAAAATTTACATGCTATTTGAGCATTAGTAAATGAGACATATTTATTGCATTTAAACCATCACAAAAGGATTGCAATTTCAGTGAATGTTCTCATATATAAATGAATAATCTCAGGGTGATAGTCCTAATAAATTTAAAGAGGGATTGTATGAGAAAGTATAAATCTCATCAGTATATTTTATTAAAGCTCTTTTTAAGGGTTGTTAGTAGCACGCCTTTAAGAACATATGCCCAGAGCTGGTGGTTTTTCTTCTAAATACAGTATAGGCTCTACTGTTTTTGCTCTATTATCATTCATATCATTGATGGCATATTCAATATTTTCTGGCCATAAACTAATTCAACTTAACCAGCTTGACAATTGGATTCTATTGGACCTGGTAATCTGAGGGAATGTCTATCTCCAGGTCCCCAAAATTAAACAATTCCATCTACCAGGACTTAGGCAGTGCACCTTGTCTGCTGCAGCACCTGCCCTCTGGGACATCATTCCCCCAGAGATTCAAATGGTTCCCACCTCAAGCTGTTTCAGAAGTAGTTAAAAATGTGGCTGTGCTCCCAGGATTGGGGTTAGGGTGGATGGCATGCCTTTGTAAGTTTTTTTGGTCAGTTTAGGTTATGTTTAATTGTTTTACTTTTGCAGATTCACATGCTGTTTATTGTCTGGTCTTTTTTGTAAGTAGGGTAGCCTTCCCTGAGTCATTTGGAAGTTGAGTGGTCTCCAAATCAATCAATCAATCAATCAATCAAATGTTTCAGGGGCAGGAAGGAATATAAAATACATCCTATTCCAGTTGAGATCTGCTTGATCAATATAGCCCTTCTGAGTTTTCAGGCATTCCATCATTCTTGATTAATTCTTAGTTCTGCTGTCACTTTTCTACCCACTTAATCCTTCAAGGCAAACGATTCACTCCAGATTGCTGCCTACCATCCAGCCCCAACACTTGCTATTATGATCAGAATAAATACTTTCCTTTTTGTGATTCTGTAGCAAATGAGATCATGAAAGAACCAAACATCTTGCCAAATCAATTAATCCCACAATATTTTATTTCTAAAATCAGGACCATTCAAGGTAGTAAAAATAAAATTATATAAATGTAGCTTAGACTACATTCTTCAAAAACATTCATATTCTATGACCTAAGCTAAATTATTTCAAGACAATGAGGTTCAGTTAAAAAAAAAAACTTTTTTTTAAAGATAATTTTCTGTAAAGGAAAAGATAAATTGAAGCAAATTGCCATCCTCTATCCTACGAAACAAAATATTACATAGAAATAGTTCCATCTATAGCCTTGTAAAACTTGATCTTGTTTGACTTAAGTCAGGAGAGAGATTTTACATATACTTTTCTAAAAAGTTAGTATTAAAAAAGATAGTTTAAATAATGTCAAAGGGTCACACATTTCTTGTTTCTGAATATTTCATTTCCAGTAGAAGAATAGTTCAGAGACCTAGCTGCTGAATTTTGCTCATAGGCAGCAGTGGGGGGGAAAAAAAGGACTCCAAAATCAGTTAATATTGCATTACAGGATCTTAAGTATATCGAAGTTTGGTGACTTTATCTGTCCATGAAATATATCTATGGGGAATGAAATAATAGTACATTTGGGGAAGATTTCCTTGTTATAGACAAAGGATAAAATTATCCCATATTTTTCCCTGCTCAGGGAAAAACAGAGTTCTTATCAATCTTACCCCAAAATACCTCTGTAGGCAATTGAAATAAGGGCACCTTAGGATAGTTTCCACAATGCTGTGCATTGCCCAGTGTCATTCACACTGGTACAGTTTGTGAACTCCAGGGTGGGAAGTGATGTGGTGTGACAGATGACCAGCATCTCCAATTAAGATGCAAAGGGCTGGAGAAACCCATAAGCAGACACATTCCTCCTGACTCAGAGACATGCAGGAAAAAAGGAATCACACATCTGGAGATTACAGACCAGCCCCAGGTTTAGGCTGATAGTAGTGAACTGTTGTGGTTCACAGACATTTCTGTACAAACAATGGGTGTGTTTTCAGTGCAAGAAAGGAGCTTTTCCTGTTCTTCATCAAAGCCACAATCAAATAGGTCCCATGTATAGAATTTCGAATCATATAATACCCACTTCCTCTGCATGAAATGGCTGAGATAAAATTAAAACAATTTTCATTTCTTACTTACACATATTTATAAGAAAGATGAAATTAATGGTCACCAAAGATATGAGCTTTGCTTACAGTTTTTCTACAGGTTAATCTAATTGACAACAGAACATATGTTCTGGATTGTCAGAAACATCAAAAACTCAACTCCTTTTCAAAATCAAAGACTTCCTGTAAATAGAAAACAGTCCTCCCAAACCAGAGTACTCTTAAAGAACAATAATTTTCTCTCAAGATGTAATCACCTTTTCAATCAATCTTATAGCAGGCTGTGATCAGTCTTCTCAACCTTGACCTCTCACTGTTAATTGATCCATATTCATATTTATTAACTTCCACTGTGCTTGGACAGATTTTAATGTCATCCAGTTTTCAGTGAGACCTCTTTGTAACTTCCCTTGCAAGTAATACCTGGTGTTTTCATATTTTGGACTATAGCTAAAACTAAGCTGCTAATATGTTTCCTGTCCCATCTATTATCACATACTGTGTCTCAGCAAAAGTTCAGTGAAGCTGATGCATGAAATCTCCTCAAGCATGTATCCTTTACGTCGGGGGCTTTCTACATGACAAATGTGCTTCTCCAGTTAGCAATGTCCTATAGCCCTTCTAATCTTTTCTAGAGATTTCTGTGTCCTTTGTGTTATCAGCAGAAGTTGACTTTCTTTTTTGAACTTTCCAAGACTCCCTCTACTACTGAGCACAATGCACCTGGTTGGGTCGCTTAAGTTTTCAGCAAGGCCTCAGCAGCATCACATTTATTCAGTACTGAGGCAATTTACCTTACCCTTAGCTATGCAACAGCTGGGATTTACTTTCCTGAACAGAAGTTTTAATCTTGGCAGAATCAGTTTTGCTTCATTTGTGATAGTCCCTCACAGGTCTCTTTCTCTGTCTGAAAACAAATGGGAATGAAACACCTGGTGCCTGTCATGACACAGGAATGCATTTCTGGCAATGGCATAAATCTATACCTAGAGATTTTGTATTATAATGGCATATGGAGCATTCGAATGCTAGGTTTTTCTGTTCACAAGAGAGTTACAATAGTTTATCTCTTATAATTTGATATCAATATCTGGCAAACTTTTTCAGAGAACAACAGTGGAAAAAGTGCTGCATTTCTCATACACCAGGATGGGCAAACCACATAGTGACTCATGGGTCTCCACTGTCTCTATTTCTTCATAATTACAGCATGTATAAAACCTCCCAGAATGAAAATTCATCTTATCCAAACTAATATAACTCAGTGTGTATAAATGCAAAATTAGTTAATTCCAGTAAGTCTTAGGGCAGAGTTTCTTAACCACTTTTGTGCCATGGACCCTGTTGAGATATAAATTGTAATACAAAGGAAACAGTTATGCTCAGATATAGTTATCAACATTTTTAAAAATAACAATTTTATACTACGGTAATACAGCCACTCCTCATTTAGCACTACCTTGTTTAGTGACTGTTTGCAAATACGACAGTAATTTTACAAAAATAATTTTCTGACCAATGCACAAATTTACAACCAAATTTCATGGCCTGAGGACAAAAGCCTTCAGTGTGAAACTGATTAAGGTCTGGTCAGTTTCAGGTAATGGTAGGAGCTGGCTGGAGGGTACTAATCAACTAATTAAGATCACAGATCTTGTTAACTTGCAGTTAACAAGGAAACACTGTGCTGTGGAGAAAAGCAGCTCAGAAAGAGATAGCTTGTTTAGGCAATCTCTCACCCCTGCAAGGGGGCAAAAAAAAAAGAAAAAAAAAACTGGTCAGGCATAGGACACTGTACAAGAGAACTTTATCTGAATGAGACAGCAGCAACCAGTGATCTTCACAGCATATCTCTCAGTCATGCATTCATTTAGCGACCATTTAGCTTCCAATTTAAGGAACAGATTGCAGTCACTAAACAAGGATAGAGTACTTATGTACTTCTTTATTAGTCCATTCAATCAATACCAAGCCAATACCCTTTTTGATGGTACAGTATAATAATTTTAGATAATGAAATTTACTGAAGTCAACAAACATTTATAGCTAGAGGCCCTACATTATTTTGTTGCCCTTATTATTAAATGAAAAGCTAAATTTCAGTTAGAGTTCTTAAAAATAAAGTTGATTTTTTTTTTCCTAATCCAAGTTCACAGACTCCCTGAACTCTATTCACAGATCCCCAAGAGGTTAAGAATCTCTGTTGTAGGGCATTTTTGCAATGATTAAATTTAATCCTAAGCCTTTCTGATGGCATAACAACATCTACTTCCCTTCAGGTTGAATAAATGTAGGCTAGTGCAGCATTTGACATTCAATATACTATTACGTTATTAGGCTAGAGAGCCAGTATGGTGCAGTAGTTAAGGTGTTAGCCCAGAAACCAGCAGACAGTGAGTTCTAGGCCTCCCTTAGTCATGAAAGCCAGCTGGGTGACTTTGGGGCAGTCACTCTCTAGCTAGGGTGTTGAGTAATCAATAGTTTTCCTTTGGGAAGCCTGGTTTGTGTTTTTAGTAGTCACAAAAATAATGATGATGCTGGTGGAGGAGGAGGAGGAAGAAGAGGAGAAGATGGATTAATGCTAGTACTCTTTTTTTCCCCCCTCTTGCAGTATATCCTTTCTTTACAGATTTGGAAAAACAAATGGATTGGAATTGGAGGGTCCAGCTTCCTTGCTCAACACATTTATTTTCTGAAGAGGAGTAATGAATACATGAACAGGGCTATAAATAATTCTGGAACTATTAATCCTGGGAGAGCTTCTGATTGCAGATAGGAATAGTTTCCAGGTTTTAACCAAAAAAGGATATTCATTAGAAATATCAAAGGAGGATTTAATTCTGAAAGTATATCTGGTACATAGTTAAGCTGAAGCATGATTTCTCAGAGCACACTTACAGACTCTAGCAAAATTTCTTCTTTTACTGAGCAGAATACGGCTAAATTTATGAACTGAGGGTCTGTATTTTGAAAAAAAGGACTTTTTGCAGCTCTGTTAATGGCTACCATCACAACTGTCCTGAGTGCCCATGATTTGCTATAATCACTATGTTGGAAGGAAAGCAATCACCAGAAAGCAGAACAAGCAGAGATACAGGAAGAAGAAGAAGAAGACAAAGTGTTCAAGATGTATGCGAATTTTTGAAAAGAACATCCTTTGCCTTTGGGAAGTTTTTTTTTTTTTACATTAACCCAAAAATGTGAGTGCCTCTGAACAATCACAGCTGTGTTCTGTAGACTTGCTTAATGGAACGCAAATTACACAGTGCAAATAATTGACCTGAGAAGCTTCTCCATATGAAATGTTGACATTTTAATGCCAATCAAGTTGTCCTAAAGTACTTCCCTGAGGAGGAGGGTTAGGAGAACCTATTGTGATTTCTACTACTTCTCATTGAATATGAGGAAATAGATTTATTTTATTTTTTTAAGAGGAGAGGAACATTATTATGCTCATGGTAAGTGTTGTTTTCTTGCACTTTTTCTTAGTGACAAGATGGCCAGAAATATGTATATGCCAATCTCCAAAATAACATCATACATGAAAAACAGTTCTGATGATAGTTTTACTTTAACCTGGAAACCATTTATGGAGTACAATTCTGCCCATGGCTTGCTACCACATCCAAGGTTTGGGATCTCTTAAAAAAAGGATTCTAAACCCTTTTACTATGATTATTTATCTTTATTACATAGATTTCTTAGCTAATCTGAAATTTGACTTTGATAATTGACTTTGGTTTTGAAAATGCTGAAGTGTTAAACTGCTGTAAAATTAAATTTGCTTCAATCGAAGTTAATATATAAAATAAAAGGGAGATACTTTTTCCAGTGGAATAGTTTATACTAATTAAAACATTACCTTATATTACTAGGTAAACCTTTCCATGTATTATCTGCATTTTGTAACTTCTATGTATCTTTTTTTCTCTTTCCTTTTTTAAAAGTGTGTGTATGTGTGTGTGTGTGCATATACATCTAAGTATCCTATCTCTCACTTTACAATCATCCTACTAGCAACCTGTTCTTCTCTGGTTTTTCTATAAATCAATTTAATCCTAATGGAAAGCAACACGAGAAAACTCTTCCCATGGGCCTTTTTCAAAACTTCATGGGTTTCCTTCTCTTGGAGTCAAGGGAGATCTGAAGACCCAGTGGAACTTCAGAGCCAGTAAACCTGCAACAATAAACTGAACTCAAAATCACTAAAACAAATTTGAAATAACTGTTTTGAGAATGAGGTAGGAAGACAAACATATCTTTGGCAGAAGATCTGACACAACTGCAAGGCAGATTTTGGCACAGCAATATGTAAAAGCAACTAAAGAACAAGCCATTACTAGTGTTTTCTAGACCATTTCCAGACAAGACTTCTGTGGTAAGATTTTTATTCATGAATTTCTGATTTCAAAAATCCTGATACACACATAACTTTTTCCAAAAGCTCATCTCCCTGTTCCCAATATTTTTACCCTTTCGACAGATTGGAAATGTGGGAAAAGGAAAGAAGATGATTGTAGACTGAACCGAGATCAACACATTTCTAAGCATATTCACAAACCAAGGATTAGCAAATCAACAAGGGGAAGGAAAAAGAATTGTAGACAAATTCAATATTGCTCGGAAATGACTATGTCATTGTCTGGGTAATCAGCGAAGAAAACCACGCTGAGTCATATGCAACTCTAGTTCCTTTATTGTTTTCTTCCATATACAGAATCTTGCCAGACTAAAGGTTCCTTAACTGAGCTAAAGAGAAAAATACTGTTGGGAAATCTAGGGTGGGGTTAGTCTAACTTTCTTCCTTGACCCCCCCTCCAAGCTGTGCAAGCTGTGGGAACACTTATCTGCCTGGAATGTACTCCCTTCTCCCCCCACTCCAATCTCCATCATAGTCATGCAGAATAGGACTATAATTTGGGGGCTGCAAAAATGCAGATGGCTAATAGGAAAGAGATACAGAAACCCCAAGTTTTGCTGCTATCTAGTGATCATTTGTTTGTTTGTTTATTTATTTATTGATTGATTAAATTTATATCACCACCCATCTCCCCCAATGGAGATGGCTTGGATATGGTAGCACTGGAACTAATCCTTGACCAAGAACAATTTAATTCAAAATTTATTTCGCTTAAAGACCTGTATGAAACAAAACCATCAGCAAACTATATAAAAATAGAAAAGGAAGCCCAGATATGAAGCACAGGCTAAAAAAGTAGAACTGAATATTACTACCATTATTGTTACCAGTATAAACTGTGCCTCTAAAGCTAGCGAACAGAGTTTGACCAAGACCATCGAACTGTTAAGAGCATGATCACAAGGTACACAGATTTGAAAGCAACAGGCCAACTAGATAGTTAAAGCAGTTCATGGTGCCAAAATGTCACAGGATGATGTTTAAATCATACATGCAATCACATTAAGATGGTTGCTTTGCTGTGCTTAACTAATGCACATCACATCAGTAACTTAAAGGCTACCTGCTTTATTTTGTTCAAGATAATGTGATGTGAGGCAGCTCCTGGGTCTTATATATTTCACACAGCTGAAGTATGGAAAGTACATGAAAGTGTATCCTATTGGCTCACTGAATGAAGAGATAACCTTCGAAAAATATTTATTGCAATGCATTCTCTTGACATAATATTGTACCAATCTTTGCTGATCCCCCAAAAGCTAAACTGACTTGGAGCTGGTTAGTACTTTGATGAAATACTCCCAGGAAATCCAAGGCTGTACTCTGGCCTTGGAAGTTAAACAAACAAACAAACAAGCAAACAAAACAAACCTGGAAGAATATAATGACAAAACACTTCTGTATCATTATCAAAATGAATTCAGCTTAACCTGGGAACTCTTTACATTTACTAATATTTATTGTTAAAACTAAAGTTACCTGTGGATGCTATTTTCCTTATTATATATTTTTTATTATTATATTAATGATACCTTATAGCTTATGGTGTGCAAAATACATGGCTTCTACTGTAAACAAGAACATTTAAATCTGCTTAATAGCCCCTTAAACTATATGCTAAGCTATTCACTCTGGAAGTACTTAAAAATAAACATTAAAATGTTACAGTGTAATTGAAATGCAGTAAGAATTTGTTCTAAACTCTTATAAAAATGAGAGGGTGAGGGTTTTTGTTTGTTTGTTTGTCTTTTGTACTATGAACATGCCTACAGTATGAAGTGTGACTGTGTAGAACAAACTCAAGGTTTTTTTAATCAGAGCTGAACCATATTTCATGAGATAAAAAAATCTCACAAGAGTACTATAGAAGGCTTGCTAGAATATTTCTGGGGTTATAAGGAATTACAGAAAATATTGTCACACAAAATTTTGCTAGTGATCATGTATGTATCGTTTAGGATTAAAAGGTCACTTAAAAGTAAACCTAAATCCCTCATTTAGGGGGAAATGGCTGATTGCAGGTTAACTGGAAGCAAACTCCAGCAAAAACACTCCATGGCAATCACAGAGTCTACATGTATTATACAGATAATTGGGTCTTGTAAACAGTGATTAGAGCAAGAAGCATGGTTCTGGGTCATGTACGCTTTGTACGATTACCCTATAAAATCCTACTTCAATGTATGGGCCATGGGATTCATCCAAAGGCTCCACAGTGGATGTACCTTGTGTGGGAGCAGCCCATCACAGGGTAATTTCAGATCGTGCAAGCTATGGGTAAGATAACTTGCTATAACACTGTTTCTTTTCCTCTCATTTAAGCTTGACTGTAATCTCTTGAACAAGGGGAATGAGGAATTTCTTGTGTAGTGTGAAGTGTTCTAATCTCTCCTTTCTGCTAAGTGCACACAGAAAGTGAGAGAGCTATTCAGGGTGCATTCTATGCAATTAACATTTTTTACCCATTGAGCGCTATGCGGTCTAAGGGCTTTCTTTTCTCTGGCATAATACAATTTCCCATTATACATCAAAGAATGCTGGAAGTTATGTTCCCCTTTGTGATACTGATGTGATGCCCATGTGCCTGGCATCTCTACCTTGGGTCTTTCAGGCTCTCTATCACACCTCCCCCTCCCCCCCCAAGATTCTTTTAAGTAAAAAATAGCTAGCCTCATGCCAAGCAAAGCACTAACCACAAGCTAACCAATTTTTTTCCAGGGAAGATGCAAGGTTCCATTTAGACACAGAGACATTCTTACAAAATAAAATGCTGCCCAATGCTTTGCCTGTAGGCACACTGACAAAGATAAAAAGCCAAAGGTCAGCTGATAATGAGCATCCTAGGTGCTAGAGTGATCTTACCAGTTTCTTTTCTGCTGTTGTTTTCCTTTTAAGTGAGTATGTGTATGTTGTAATAGGTTATTCCCACTATGACCACCATTTTGTGAGCATCAACTAACATGCTTCCCAAACACGCTCATGGCCCAAAAGGTTGTACACCTCCTGATCAAAACCATAAACCATGGTTTACTGAAGATAAAGACTGGACTTAAACAAAACACTAAGCTAAAAACTAATCACATTTTGGTTTAGTGTGATCTCTTAATCCAGGCTCTGAATCATGATTTCTCTATTGATATTCCTGTGGTTTGATTTTGAGGTATGCAATAATATGCAATGGTACTGATACAGGAATTTGAGGTAATACAGAAAGTTAACACAAGGAATTTCTAAATGAAGAAAGAAACTGAACACAGAAAAAGGAAAAGAGTGTACAAAAACACAAATACAAGAGTATGGCAGCTGATTGGGACATATTAACATGGAGGACACTGTTTCATTCTCATGAATATGAGAATATGATTTTCCCCCACATTCTTTTTTATATAATTGAGCATGATCTAAATCCAATTCGGAGAGGGGATCATGTTGATACACAAAGAAAGGGAGAAAAGTGAAGTGCCTCTACTCTTATTACTAACCAGTCCATTTCATCCTGGTAGATGTTCTGTGAAAATGAACTCTAGTCCTCCCCCAAAAAACCCCATAAAATACTGCTCTTTCAACTGTAATAGGTGTTTGCTGTGTTGATTCTGAAAAGAATCAGATCACAGCTAGAAAGGATAGGGGAAAAAAGATATAAAGAATTGAAATGAAATGCTTTCATCTCTAGTTCTATTTAATGGTTTAGCTTATTACCTGAAGACTGAGAACTCACTGTTAAGAATACTACAGAAGTTTGCAGCATCTGCTGCAACAGCCCACCTGTCCCATGTGCCAATTAAGTGAGAAGATCTTATATGTGGAAAATAAACAGTTCTGTTTGTTCTGGTCTTTCTTCTGTTAACAAGGCAAGGGTTTGCTTTTTAAAGATCAATGCCCATATTTGAACAGCTCTCACAACAGTGAACTAGGATAATATTCCCAGTAGATCAACACATATCAATTTGATTTCAGTAGGACACACAGTGAACGAAAGACAGAAAAGAAGGGCTTAAGAAAAATCATGATACTGTACAGCACAGAGATGGCACAAAATAACTGCAATACAAAACTGACATTCAGAAGCTGAGGATCCAGGATTTCTGAAGACCTCGCATGCAACTCTCAGAGATTCTACAAATGTTGCTCCCCAGAATTAAGTTTTAAGAGGGCAGAAAGGAAATAAAATCAATGTGAAGTTCTGTCCTGGCCTCATCTACTTCTTTGTCTGGTCTCACCTATTTTTTGGAATGCAACCCTTTCCAAGTGCAAAAAATAAGTTTGCCCCAAAAGAAGTTGTAATATAAAGAGAATGTGTTTATCAGTTCTGGTCCTGGAATTCTGATCATTGTCCCCTTCTTCTTTTACAGTATTATTGTTATTGCTATTATCTAGACCACCTTTCTCTTGAACAAGAGATAATGGACAAGCAATATTGGTCCATTATGGATCCATTTCAGGTGAACTGGAAACAAAAGGGAATGATTATTGGATTCAATGGCCTGGAAATTATTTGTATTTCTCTGGCTTAACTTTGGCATATCCAAACTGCAGGTTGCTTTGTCATCAATATGGGCCACCCAACTATTTCTGGAGGGCAGAACAGACAATGTCATCTTCTCCTCATCCCTACCTCACTGGCAATATGAGTTCTTCCCGTGTTTTCCTATACATTTAAAATGGTGTGTTCTGGCTCCTGGAGGCTTCAGCCTAGCTTTTTGGTTTGTCTGCAGCCCTTTACTTCCTTCCAGACATACCCCTGCAGTTTGATTGGTTGTTTGCCTTTTTTTTTTTAATCAGTTCACTGGTGCACTATTGAAATGGTGAAGTTTTCTTTCTGTTTCTTTTTATGTAGCGTCCAAATAACCCCAATGAATAAAATGCTGCAAAATGCTATCTTTTAAGTGGGAACTTGTTTTCATCAAGCTAAATCACACTTCTGAAAGGCCTACTTTTGTCATGGAATGAAAATACAATTTGAGTAATTTGGTTAACCTTCTATCTTGGATAAATTACCAAGAGTACTAATTAATAGGGCTCTCCTATTATGAGCATGGTGAGCTATATACAGTAAGGCCTCTCTTTTTCTTACTCCAAATCCTGCCATTTTGACCCACCAGTTAGAGAACATTTAGCAGTTCCCTGGGATTGAGCAGGTGGAGTCTCAGCACATTTTTGTTTGCTGTTGTCCTGCTATGACAAAATAATTTTTGAAATGAAATGAAACAATTACTGTAATATACTGTAATATAATAAAATATAATAATATAATATAATAATATATAGAATATTACATTCTATATATTAGGTTGGACTAGCTGGAAGAGAATTGAACAAACAAGGAAGCAAAACAAAATAGTAAGTCTCTATGAAATTTTAGAACATCTACAGTGTCCTCTGAAATATAATTCACATGCAGACTGAAATATAGAACTACTGGCCTGTCTTCACTGACATACTTGGTCTTGGTCAGCTGACACAAATGTTGACAAAACAAAAGATCTATAGATAATACCTGCACTACCTCCAACTATGTATCATGCCTAGTGATTTAAAGATGTGAAGGAGGAAAAAAAAACTAATCTAAGAAATTCTACTTCTCCTTGGGATGCTCAGAAAGCAGGCATTCTAAAATTCACCTAAAGTTACACTGTAGTGTGATTTTAGGTGAGTTATTTTTTAAAATTTACAGGAATAATATTTTTCCCAAATCCCTTCAATATTTCATATTCAGGATGGTGGTGAAATCAGTGGTAATTTTACTTTGCATTTTTCCTGCTTCATTTCAAATATTTTGAACAACTCTCCAGAAAAATGTTTGGAATTTGACATTAGTGGCCAAAACTGAAACATACTTTGATCAGTTGGATACCCAGATAAAACTCTTGAAAATCAGGCAGAGAAGAAGAGTTTTCTTTTACAGGGTGGGGGAAAAAAAAGAACTGGAAATTGTAGCACAGATTTTGCGGTCTTATTCAGTGCATTTTGAAAGTTAAATGAAAAATGTATAGAATGCATTTTGCTATGGCCCCTTTAAGAATTAAAATAAATTCTTAGCCAAGATCTAAGGAATTATGAAGCTGGTTCTGCTATGAGCTGTGTGCTATTTCATGTTGTTGTTGTTGTTGTTTTCCTGATAGATTTTACATATATAGAACTTAAATACAAATATATTTCATATTCATATATTTTATATTTAGTATTAATATATTAGAAACATTTGCACTCTTATGATGGCTCTGAAATCATGTTATATTTCCTTGAAGAGTTGTGTTGGCTTTCTTACTCTTCCTTTCTAGCAGGCCTCGATAGATAGCTATGCCCACAGAAACAGGATAAGGTGTACATTCCAAGGATAGCTTCTCCAAAGGAAAGGCATTGCTTATTAACGGTCAAGGAGCCCTAGCACGGATGGAAGGAAGTCCTTATATGGAGTGATGTTAAGAAGAGTGAAGGAAGGAAATTCCTAATATGGAATGAGGTTAAGGTGGAATATGGGTAACTGAGTAAGGGGTGGAATTCTAAAGGAGGAGTTGAATGGAATGTATATAATGTGCTGTTAGAAGGGGGTCTTGTGCAATTGCCCACCTAACAGCTTGCTGCCATTGCTTTTGCTCTTGGGTGAAAAATAAAGAACTTAATTTCATGCAACTGCCTGTTTCTTTGGTCCCGGCTCAGAAACGAACCTGGTAAGGAAATAGAAAAAAAATCTAACCTCCCCATGGAATCAGCAATTTCAGAAGCTGTTTCAGATGAATATAGGAATTTCCCTTAAATGAGTCAAAAGCTCACCGAAACGCTTTAGGGCAGAGGGCAATCAAGTTGAAACCCCTGAGATAGTGCAGGCATTACTGTATAGTCCAAGACTACAGAGCAGGTTCTAGGGTTTCTCAAAGCTGGTACACAAGATTCTTAAGTGAAATTGTATTCCAAAGTCTGTTCTCTGCCAGTTACAAAGGATGCTCTGCCACTGAAGCATGACTGTTTCCAGCATGGCATCTGGACCAATGAAAGAGAACAACAACAATCAACATTCAAGGAATAGTATTAACACCTTGTATGACCTCACACTGCATTTTGGGTTCTGGACAAAGAAAACTGTTTCTCTTACCTCTACGTCCTGTTAATCACTAACTTTTGTTTTCTGCACATATTATGCAAGATTTTTATTAGTTCAGCTAAATACTAAGCTCAGACAGAAGAAAGGTAAACAGGATGCATAATTTGTGTCTACCTGCAAAACACTTAAAGCTGCACTTATATTTCAGGCATTTACATTTATTTATTAGTGACACACAGCCTTTTAATTCTGCAGAGGGAAAGCCTCTTGAGTTGGAGTTCAACTTCTATTGCTGTTGTAACACGAATATAAAACTGAATAAAATATACAGTATTTTCCTTTACTCTTCCTGACTAACTATAATTATTTATCATAATCTCACTTGCTGAACCATTTCAATGGCAGGTATTTGATTTTGTATCTCTAAACCCTGAGATGAAGTTTTTTCCCCCCATATTTTCTGTGCTCATTGAAAGCCTATAATTACACAGCTGCCCTTTACTCTTGACAGCTGCCCATAACTGAAGGGCGTATTTAAAAAAAAAGGTTTTCAAGCTTACTTATGATTTACTTATAGGCTGTCAAAAAGGCTGTCAGATTGCACCCAGGGCCCATACATCAATGACTCATATGACATTTCAGTCAGGGTTGGCATGTAGTTATCTCTTTGAGACAAGTTATGAGACATTGTTGTTATTCATCATACTGGTTTACTTCTTTGAAAGAAAGCTCTTATTTTAGCAGGGCATACCAGATGAAGAAATTCAGTGTCCATCATGGATACAAAAAAATACAGTTACTATCTTTGAACCTTTTGCTATATAATAGAGATGGACAATTACATCAATGTCAGTTACTTTCAGTTTTTCAACTCTGACAAGCTCAGTTCACCAAATTTCAGACTTATTTTTCAAGTGGCAGTAAAATTTATATGCATACTGATACACACCTTTCTCCAAGTCTTTATATTTTTATATGTAATTTGGCCTCACACAATTTATGCAAACATTTTCCCCCAACATAGTTCAAGGATGAGTACATCATTGCATAGACTTTGTTTTAAATAAAGTTTTTTTTTAAAAAAAGGAAAATATTGCAAAACTCAGAAAATTGCAAAACAAAATTCTTAGATTTGTTCAACTTCAAAGTATAATTCTTATTGATTGTACTCCAATCTACCCAAAAACCAGAGTTCTGGAGACTTAAATGGATTTTTCTAGATAGTATGGGTAAAGCTGTGGGCAGAGACAAAATAGCAGTGAAGCAGAGGTGGCCAACATGAATTCTTTCTTTGTTGTTATAGAATCCAGAGTTCTGTCTAATCACAACTGCTACTGCTGATGAATGTTCGTTTATGCTTGTTTCTTTTTAAATGTTATGTTCAGTTTGGTGGCAGTGGAACCAAACTGACCTGGCTGACCTGAAAAAGCTAAGCAGAGTTGGACCTTTAGTAAGTAATTGGCAAACTCCCTCTCCGTGAGTCAACCTGTCAAGCCTAATTTAAAGGAAATTTTCCCTTTATACATAGGCACATACAAAAACCACATTCCTATTCACTAATACACTTCTCTGCCATTTTGAAATGTGAATACTCAAAGGCTGTAAAGCCATAAAATAACTGGAAGATGGATGGTGTCATGTGCGCCGTTTCAATGTCTTTGATGCATCGTAACGTTTCGCATGTCATTAATTGGATGCGTGTTTCATTTGTCTAGGGAGGATGGGAACGCTTATATTTTGGCTTTGCTTTGGAATGTGTTTCTGTTATCTACTGCGCTCAAGGTTACTTTCCCAGGCTAGCAACTCTGACGATTGCTAGCACCTGTGCCGGGCGGGGCTGTTACGAGGGAGGCGGGATACGTTTGAAGCAAGGGTTTAAGTTTGTATTTGGCGCGCTTTTGCTCATTCTCAGCTTTCTCTGTATTTGTCTCTAGTACTTTAATAAATCAGATTTCATTCAGCATCCTCTTGTGAGTCTGAGTATTTGGGGCTAGGGCAATCATTACATAAAGCTGAGAATCTCAGTTCCTAACTCCGCTGGCCCCTGTCCAGGGAAGACACGCGTCTAACCTGTGAGGGAGAGAGCCCGCGATGACCGAACCCGACATCTTGATGATGGAGGAAGGGGAACCGGACTCGACCGTGAGGCAGTCCGGCCGCCCGTACCAAGGTGGAGAGCTGTCCGCCATCAGAGAGGAGGCGAGCTCCGAGTCGGAGAGCGAAGCCGGGGGGCTGGAAACGGCCCCGGAGACCACCCTCAACTATCCGGGTGAGCTGCTCACCTGGGATGAGACCCGAGGAGATGCCACAGCAGAGGGGGGCCCATCCTGGAAGCAGAGATACCCATTATCCCCCAACGTGGTGCAGGTGCAGCCAACGGAGGGCTCACCCACTCCGGATCGGATCCGAGTGTTGGAGTCCAAAATGGATTCGTTGGAGGCTATACTGAAACAGCTGAGCTTGGATGTGACCTCGTTGCGAGAGGTCCGGGAAGAGTCTAGCCAGAGGCATTCAACCCCTTCTTCCCAGGGGCTGACCCCGGAACGGCGACGGGTGGTGCGGAGGCGTGAAGGGGACCAGTCGGTCCAGATGGAAATCGCAGCATCGCCCGGGCGATCGCCCCGGGGCCCCGTGCCGCCCCGTGTCAGGGAAGCACCCGCCGCAGCAACACCGGTGGTGGGGCGCAGCCCGGCGGGAGGCGGCATGCGAGACTTCCCTGTCAAGTTTGATGGGGACCCGACCAAACTCTCGTTCTTCCTGACGAATGCGAAAGCCTATATGGAAGAATGGGGGGCGTTTTTCCAATCGGAAAAGGCAAGAATCATCACCATTGCCACCAAACTGAAGGGGAGGGCGGCAGACTGGTATGTCCAGATGTGCCAGTCGGAAGCGCCTGAACTGGAAAGTCTCGAGGAGTTCCTCTGGGCGTTGAAGCAACACTTCGAGGACCCCTTAGCCAAGGAGAGAGCAAAGCGAGCCCTGAAGGAACTCAAGCAGGGGTTCAGATCAGTGGCCGATTATGCGTTGGAGTTTAAAGCGCTCGCTGGGAAGGTCGATGACTGGTCCCAAGCAACTATAATCGAGCTCTTCAAGGATGGCTTGAATACAGAGGTGCTGCGCTGGTCCCTGGGGAGGGACGACCCATACACGTTGTATGAGTGGATCCTGCTCGCAGGGAGGGCTGAACATGCCCAGGAGATCTTTGCCCAGCGAAAGAACGCCAAGGCGGGACGGGAGGTGAAGCCCAGCCGCCCATCGACCACCGGGGGGAAACCGGGACAACGACCCTGGGACGAGGAGCGAGAGAAGCGGTACGCCAAAGGCTTGTGTCTGAGATGTGGTAAGGAGGGGCATAGAGTGGCAGCATGCCCGAAGGCAAAGGTAGAGGAACGGCCCGGAAAACCGCCGGCAAAGTCCCCTGCATTGCCGAGGAAACAGAAAGCTGCGGTGGCTGAGACCGAGGGAGACGATGTGATGTCCTACGAAATGGAGGGGGAGACCGAAATCCCGCAGCCGGCGGGAAACGCCAGCCACCTGCTCTAAAGGGCGCCGCTGGGCAGGTGGTAGAGAATGGGCGCGAGCCTCCAGCGGTGAGTGGCACTTACCGCATACTCATGGTCAAATTGAAATTGGGCTCCCAATCCAAGACTGTGGAGGTATGGGCCATGATTGATTCGGGGTGTTCCCGGTGTCTTATGCACCCCGACGTGGTGGCGGCTTTGGAGCTCCCCACTTTCCCTTTACAAAGACCCATCGCTTTTACTCAATTGGATGGGTCCCTGGCAGGGGGCAAACCGGTCACCCATTTTACAGGGCGGGTAGCCTTGCAACTGGGCAGTCACCAGGAAGAGTTGTCTTTTGTCGTGGCTCCTGTAGGGGGACCATTGGTGGTGTTGGGGGTACCCTGGTTGGTGCAGCAGAACCCCCAAATAAACTGGGTTTACCGAACCATCACGTTTAGGGATGGGTTTTATCAAGCGGCAGAGGGCAAGGGTGCCCCAGAGGAGATGGTGGGGGTTGCGGCAGCTGCGACTCCGCCTTACCCGGCCTCTCCTCTGGAAGGCTTGCCGGCCGAGTACAGGATGTTTGCTGATGTATTCGGTGAAAAGGAAGCTGACCAGTTGCCCCCTCATCGAAAGACGGACTGTGCCATAGAACTGCTGCCCAACACCCAATTGCCTAAACCAAAAATTTATTCCATGACGCAGAAGGAACTGACTCTGTTGAGGGAATTTGTGGACAAAAATCTGGCGCGCGGATTCATTGAGCCGGCGAATTCACCCGTGGGGGCGCCGGTTCTCTTTCGCCCGAAAAAGGACGGGACACTGAGACTTTGTACGGATTTCCGCGGATTAAATGCCGTCTCAATTTCCAACAAATATCCCTTGCCATTGATAAAGGACATGTTGTCACATCTGGCCAAGGGAAAAATCTTCTCTAAACTTGATTTAAGAGAAGCCTACTATCGTGTACGAATCAAGGAGGGGGATGAGTGGAAAACTGCATTCAATTGCCCGTTGGGAGCCTTCCAGTATAAGGTGTTACCGTTTGGGTTGGCTGGGGCCCCTGGGGTATTTATGCAATTAATCAATGAAGTTTTGCATGAACATCTGTTCGAAGGTGTATTGGTGTATTTGGATGATGTGTTGATTTATACTGAAACCATGCAAGAGCATGTAGCTCTGGTAAAAAAAGTCTTGTGTAAACTCAGATCTGCTGAATTGTATGCCAAGCTGTCCAAATGTGCTTTTCATCAGACCCAAATTGACTACTTGGGGTATAGGATTTCAGATAAAGGCATAGAAATGGACCCTGCCAAGGTGCAGGCTATCGTGGACTGGGAGAGTCCCCGCACCCGCAGGCAACTTCAAAGTTTCCTGGGGTTCAGCAACTATTACAGATTGTTCATAAGGGGGTTCGCTGAGATTGCCTTGCCCCTAACTGAGCTGCTTCGAACAAAAGGGGTGGGAGATACTAGGAGAGTCAAGAATCCCGGAGCGCTGTTGAGGTGGACGCCTGCTTGTCAAACGGCGTTTGAGCGGCTGAAAGCAGCGTTCGTCAAAGAGCCCATTTTACAACATCCTGATCCCTCCAAGCCTTTCGTGGTACAGGCAGATGCCTCCGATTATTCTATTGGGGCATTATTGATGCAAAAAGATGAGGCAGGATGCCTCAAACCCTGTGCCTATCTATCCCGCAAATTCTCCGAGACTGAGAGACGTTGGCATGTTTGGGAAAAGGAGGCATTTGCAGTGAAAGCTGCATTAGAAGCTTGGCGGCATCTATTGGAAGGGGCAAATCATCCCTTTGAGGTATGGACTGATCATAAAAACCTGGAGGCTCTTAGTACCCCTCGAAAACTGAGCCCTAAACAGGTTCGTTGGGCTCAATTTTTCAATCGCTTCAACTTTCAGTTCAAATTTATTCCAGGGAAAAAAAACTTCTTGGCTGATGCCTTGTCCAGGCAACCTCAGGACTCTGGGGCGGCGCCAGATGTGGTGAGCACCCTCTGGACGGCGCCCCAATTGGGCATGCAGGCTGTGACGCGAAGCCAAACGCGCGCGCAGCAACCGCCTACCACAAGCGCTGCTCAGCCAAGCACTTTGTCAATTCCCTCCCAATTGCAACAAAAGTTTCTAAAAGAGCTGAAAACTGATACTTGGTTGCTTGCGAATAAAGATACTGTTACTTTTGACAGAGGCTTCGCTTGGAAATCCGACCGCCTCTACGTTCCTGAAACCCTCAGGAAAGATGTGTTAACACGTTCCCACGATGACAAACTCGCAGGTCACTTTGGGTTTGTGAAAACCCTGCACCTCGTTCGGAGGCAATTCTGGTGGCCCACATTACGCAAAGATGTCAAAGACTACATTGCTTCCTGCACTGTCTGTGCAATGTCCAAGCGCAAGGTGGGCAAGCCCCAGGGACTGCTGCAGCCGGTAGCAACCCCCTCTTCCCCTTGGGAAGACATTTCCATGGACTTTATTGTAGAGCTCCCACCCAGCCAACGCAAAACGGTCATTTGGGTGGTCAAAGACTATTTTTCCAAACAGGCTCACTTTATTCCTTGCGTGTCCATTCCATCGGCACGTCAATTGGCCCGCTTGTTCCTTGTACACGTGTACAGGCTACACGGATGTCCCTCCCGCTTGATTTCGGACAGGGGTACACAATTTACCTCACAGTTTTGGCGGGCTTTTCTCAAGCTGTTAGGCACGAAACAAGCCCTGTCCACGGCTTGGCATCCTCAGACGGACGGGGCCACTGAGGCTGTTAACTCTACTCTGGAGCAGTACCTTCGCGCTTTTGTGAATTATCAGCAGGACAATTGGGTAGACCTCCTACCATTTGCTGAAGTGGCGTACAACAATGCAGTGCATCAAAGCACTGGACAAACCCCGTTCCGGGTGGCTCTGGGTAAAGACTTTGTACCTATCACTGATCTCCCACAACCTCCTGCCGGTGCAGTCACTACAGATGATTGGTCAACACAACTGGCTGACTCTTGGCCAATGATTCAACAGGCATTGGCTGATGCACAAGCAGATTATAAACTGTATGCTGATCGGAAGCGTGCCCCACACCCTGCATTCCAAGTTGGGGACTCGGTCTACCTTTCTACCAAGTTTATTAAGTCTGCACAACCTTCAAAGAAACTGGCACCTAAATTTGTGGGTCCTTTCCCAATTGTTGCTCAGATTAACCCTGTGACTTTTAAACTTGACTTACCTCATAACCTAAAACGCTTACACCCTGTTTTTCATTGCAGCTTACTCAAACCGACTATTCCTTCTGATCGCTGGCATCGCCAACCTCCACCCCCCACCCCCATCATGATTGATGGTCAGCAACACTTCGAAGTTAAAGAAATCCTCGACTCTAGACGCCTTCGCAATACTTTGCAATATTTAGTTCGTTGGAAACATTTCCCTCATCCTGAGTGGGTCGCTGCACCAGATGTGGCTTCCCCGGTTCTGGTGGCCCGTTTCCACTCCGCTTATCCCTCGAAACCTGGTCCCTAGGGGTATTTTTAGGGAGGCGGTATGTCATGTGCGCCGTTTCAATGTCTTTGATGCATCGTAACGTTTCGCATGTCATTAATTGGATGCGTGTTTCATTTGTCTAGGGAGGATGGGAACGCTTATATTTTGGCTTTGCTTTGGAATGTGTTTCTGTTATCTACTGCGCTCAAGGTTACTTTCCCAGGCTAGCAACTCTGACGATTGCTAGCACCTGTGCCGGGCGGGGCTGTTACGAGGGAGGCGGGATACGTTTGAAGCAAGGGTTTAAGTTTGTATTTGGCGCGCTTTTGCTCATTCTCAGCTTTCTCTGTATTTGTCTCTAGTACTTTAATAAATCAGATTTCATTCAGCATCCTCTTGTGAGTCTGAGTATTTGGGGCTAGGGCAATCATTACAGATGGATGGATGGATGGATGGATGGATGGATGGATGGAAGGAAGGAAGGAAGGAAGGAAGGAAAAGTTATTGCTCTAATAGTTCCTATTTATAAGAAAGATAATCAGAATCTTCCAGATAACTATTGCCCTATCAGTCTACTCAGCATTATCAAAATACATGCCAGATACTGTACCTATCCATAAAGTTTCAGGATTGATTAGACCTAGAGAATATACTAGCCAAGGGACAAGCTGGATTTAGAAGTGGCCACTCTATTTTTAATTATACATTTATTCTGCAACACTTGGCAGAGAAATACCCTTCAAAACCAGATGTGAAGCTATATACAGCCTTCATAGCTTTCAGAGCAGCTTTTGACTTAATCTCCCACCCTAATCATTGGCATAAGCTCCAAACACCACCCTAGACAGAAAACTCCTTCTTCATATCTACAGCTTATATGAAAACTCAACTATAAAGAACAGGTGTGGCTCTCAGGTCATTCTACCAAGGACATCTTGGTTAATAGAGGAGTTCAGGCAGGGATACATTCTGGCACCATCACTATCTTATGCTTATATCAATCCTACAGTCACCACCATCCACCAAAAAACTGGCAGAGAAGCAAATAACATTTTTTTTTACTGTATAAGCAAACAATGTAGTACTGTTTTATGTATGTAAGCTGTTTTATGGACTGCCCTTTAACCACAATAAAAATTCACCTTCTTCTTCTTTCAGCCCATTGGCCCTGTCCAGTTTGCATCAATGCTGTCCCCAGAAATGTTAAGTGCAGCCACTGGCCATCCAAAGTTTGCCTAATCCAACAACAACAACAACAGCAACAACAACAATAGATAAAATAATTCAGTGATGGTGCCTTGGTCAATAATTCATCAGCAGAGTTCTGTGGAACTTAAAGCTTCTGAGTAGTTTTCATGGGCAGCTCTACATACATGTAGAGTAAAGAACATTACCTTGATGGAGACATGCAGAAGCTTTTGCCTAGACAAAAGGGGCTGATTTTTTTTTAAAGTCCAAAATGTCCAGATATCATTTGGAAGCAGCTCAAACAGATATCTCCCTAATTCACTAAACTATAAGGAGGAGGAGAGGAAGTACAGCACAATCAGACTTGCAAGATTCTGTTATTATTACATGATATGGTCAACCTAGTGGGGCTGAGAAATAAAAGAATCTTACTGATTATAATTCTTAGTGTATTACAGCTACTGTATGCCTATGGGACAGCTAGAGAGAAAACACTAAGGCAAAATTCACTGTGTAACGAAGAACTTCCTGGAGAAAACCTATCTATGGTCGTTAAAAGCTGACATAAACCTGAAGGCACATAATCAGATGAAGAACTGGATATATAAACGTTTTGCTTTGCAAAGTGCACTAACTTGAGAAGAACACTCCTCAAAGCATTAAAGCAGACACATCTTTTGGAACAGATGCTTAAAGAGCTTTCCCAAGCAGTTTGTACATGTGTATTCATTCATATCTACTTCACTTCATTTCTGGTCCCAGCAACAGCATTTTTTGAAGCCTTCTGCAAAAGAGAGAGATGTTGTATAGAAATAGAGATTTCATTCATTCATTCATTCATTCAAAATTAAAATTCTTTTCCTACTGAGAAAGTTTTCGTATAACCATAGTTCACTGCTGTTCAGTTTGCTTTTCTGCAGATCCCTGATTATGTGCAAACCAATGGCTTAAAATAGTTGTATGCAGGAATACAGGAATAATGAATGATTATAGCTTTTGTGCAGGAATATTGTAACATCTTGAAGGAATAATGCAAGGGATAATGGACCACTTAGATAAGATGCCTTCAAAAAAGTAATCTGTCTCTTCTCCATAATCTTACATACAATGAATCATATTTCAGTAATGATATTTAGAGGATATTATCAACAGATAATATCAAATCATTAGTCAAGGAGTAAAAGTAATTGGGGTTTAATTGCTTCATATGAGTCTGCCTAAAAAATAACTCATTGTCAGGGAATGTAATTCTCTTATCCCCAATAATCCAGTTTGATTAATTGCACTGAGTCACACTACTTTTAGCTGAGTACAACTGTGGGTTCCTTTGGAAAAATTCAGATATATCTACTTCAATAAAGTATTAAGGAATAGCTCAACATGCATCTTAACTAAGTTTGTCCAATAGTACTATTCAAACAAAATTTTATTGGTTGTTAATATCAGTAATAGATTATAAGTGATATAGAATTTATCTCCAAGTGTGTTTAGCACTGCAGCTGAGAACTCATTTATATTTTATTTTTGAGGTCAAGTTTCTAAAGCCAGGTGCCATATTCTGAAATGTAACACTGACAAAATTTGAAAAGAACACAGATATAAAATAGTATATAGTACTTCTCAGAATATTTGGGTATTCAATGATTTAAGCAGTTTTACCTTTAAACTGGCAGGCAAAATTAAATGTACTTATCAAGATCCATACAGTTGAGTGCCTAGATGCTGTTCATAACTAAGTAGTTTTCAAGTAGCTGGGAGAAAATGGAATGGGGACCTTTTGTTTCTTTCCTTTTAAATTGCTCATACATCAATGCTTTTTAAAACAAGACCATGTGCAGGATTTTATGTGCACATATCTTCAGTATATCTTCTGACTGAGTAAATGCAAATTGTAAAGTGAGCATCAGTTCTCAGATTTCAGCCAGTTCCTTTCAGGAGCTCCAGAGTTTAGAAATACAATGAGCTTCATCTCTGTGGCCCAAGTGAGAACAAATCTGGATATAAGGTGTACTTTTTTAACATTAACACAAAATGAAAATTCTAAGCAATTCCAGAAGGACAGAAAATGAGTTTAGTTTGGCTAAATTCATTTTATGAAAGTTGCAGAAGAATGGCAGACTAAATTGTGGGAATATGCATGGTGCTGTCAAAAATAACTTTGTATTTGAAAAACAAAGCTGATGAGGAATTTTACTTAACTTGGAAACCATTTATGGATTATAATTCTTCACATAAACTGTAGCAGAACAGGTTTCTCTTAATATAAGGTTTTAGTAGATTAGATCCTGACTGTCCTGAGGGATTTTTTTAAAAAATGATAGAAATTACCATTAATGGTTTATTCTGAATAAGGTTTCTTACTACATTGGCTACTTTTGTTAATTACTGATAATTGTTCCAATTCTGATAATAGTTAAGATTATCTAATGTGCACTATTTCAAAATAATGTTACCTTGAAAATTCTTATTTAATTTTACACAGTATGTAAATCTCTCTTTTTTTCTTTTCTGCATTCTTCATTCTTCATGGCTTTACTATTAAATATCTGTTTAAAATAAAATTTATTTTTTAAAAAAAAGTTAGATTGAGAAAAACTGTACATTTTTTTTATTTTTAATAAATGGAGGCCTAGTAACCAAAGACCAATGTAAAGTGATATTCTCTGTATCATTGCTGTGATAAAAATAGGTTCATTTTATAATCTTGGTATTCCACAAGATCAAATACTGGTTTTAAAACATGTCCCTTCTATTATAAAGAAAAAGATTGCTTGGGCTCTAGATATATTACAATATTCCCTTTGCATAGGTGAATATGGCCAAAACTGTATAGCCAGTGAGATGTATGAACTTTTAGAGTAGGTCCATGTATATTTTTAAGCATAATATTTTAGTATAAATGTTCTAATGAACAATCCTTATAAAGGATTAATACATACATACTGTATAGTCTGAATTTGTATTAAGGCTTGAAAAATAGTTTAGCTAAACAATCCATGTTTTTTTTTTCATTCCACAATGGATTTTAGTGTATTTCAGTACATTTTAGATCATTTCATTTTTTTTTAGCATTTAAGTGGGAGAGTCTGGAGAAAAACACCACCACCAAAATGATGTTGGTGTTGGGGTGAGGAGCAGACATGTGTATCTACTTCTACTGATTTGATTACAAAGCAGCAGGAGTTTGAGAACTTAAAAAACACAACAAAATCATACATCTGTTGTGAATCGGTGAAAGTTAAGATGTACTGTACATCAAAGGGTAATGCAAATGGATTGATTTTAGAAAATAGTAACTAGGGGTTACCTTGGTTTGAATTGTTATTTCATTTATGGCTAGACTCTGAAAGCACTGGAAACCTGCATGCACTGTAAAGTGTTCCAAGATTCCAGTATGACCCAATTGATAACGGCCAGTTATTGGTTCTTCTGGTACCAGAAGGAGTATAAAGGCAAGTGTATCCAGCTAGCATACATCCTGCTTGTCATGGGGGGCTTGGGCTTGGAGTCCATGGGGGGTTCAGGTTCAGAGTCAGAGTCAGATGACAAGGACAGGCGGCCAGCCTCTGACATAGAGTTGGAGGGTGAGCAGACAGCTCTAGATAAATGGCCACCTGAGCAGTCTGAGGAGGTGGGGCTGGTCAGCGAGCAGCAGGCACAGGCGCCACTGATGAGTGAGGATGAAGACTGAGAGCTCCACCCCCTCCCAGTGCTTGAGAAGGACAGCAGAAAGGAGGGAGGAACAGTGGAGGTCGGCGAGGTCATGTGTGAGAAAGTATCCCCGCCCTCCTAAATAAGCTCCATCCAGGTCTGCCTCTATAAAAAGGGAGTCGCAAGCCCAGATCGATCGTTGGAGACAACCATCTGCTTACCGGACTCCACGTGCCTGGACTCCTGATCGGAAACCTTGTGACCTGACTCTTGACTCTTGGACTTGCTTGACTAATCTTGTTTTGAATGTGAAATTCCCTTAAGGCAAGCTCACAGGACTTGTTTCTGTAGACTGTGTGTGTTTGCACTCTCACTTCTTTGCCACCTGTTCATTACCTCACAAGTTTACCTCACATGTTTCTCAGTAAAGTTTTACAACTGCCTCCCTGGTGTATTGCATGTGATTGGGCTGGGACAGGACACTTCTTGAACAATGCTTGAACTCCATATTGTGACTCAGCTTTCACCAATTTGTGATTTAAGACCCAGAAATTTCCAGCAAAACACAATTTCATTGTAATAAGATGAGGACTGCTTCTTAATGGCAAAAGGTGATCAGATCCTATTTCCAAAATATTCACTAAAAAGTATGAAGTAAGACGGTATCATGCAGGAAGCATTCAAAAACATCCTACAGATAGTAGGCTATATTTCTGTGAGTATCACCTTATGGATCATTACCATTATGCAGTGAATTTTCATGCCATTATTTTACAGAAACCTGAAAGTGAACAATATTACTTATATCTTGGGTAGAGCCCCCAAACAGTGGAACCTCATCATTAGTGGGTCGCTTTCAGAGACATCTGTCTTCCAGCCTTCATAATGTTCATGAACAGCAGGATAAATGAATAATCACTTCAGAAATGTAATCAGCTTTGGGCAAGTAAAGTTGAGTGTGAACTGCTCAATTTTGCTATATTCTGAAAGTCTATTAATCCAAAATGGTTCTCTACAGAATATTTGACATCAGTCAATTATAAGAAGGGCCACTGGCTAATTAAACTATAACAAAAGTCCTTCGTTTGATGAGAATTCATAAAGAATTAATTTAATATCAGGTTATAATTCAGGCTCAATGAGTGAATTAGTTTATAGGGATTTCTTTAAAAAAAATAACTCAGATGAGATAAAAATGTGCAAGATTGTCAGTATTCACAAGCAGATCCAAAAATATTAAGAATCTGTTCTGGGACTTTCAGATAAGCTTCAGTAAGTGAAGGAGTGTGAGATTTTTGCCAATACCTATTGAAGTCTTTTCCCATCATGATTAAATTTTTGTAACCCTGAAGGCTTGGCTGCAAAATATTATGCAAATAATAACCTACTCAGTAAGAACACTTTGGAGAGAAATTTTTATAAGTCCCTTTTAAAAGAATGCATACAGGTGAAATTCAAAGTCATTACAGTGTCAATGAGGACTCCACATATCCAAACTTCTGAACAAAAATTATTTTCTAGCCCTTTTATACACATGCAGTATGCTGGAAAAGGCAGCTGATGTTTTTAAATATTCAATATGCTCACACCTCTGTAGAGGAATAAGTGCTTTTGAAAGTGCAAAAATATGTAGCTGTATAGAAAACAAGTTCTCAATTTTCTGAGTTTTGGGAGGTTATCAGTATAAAGGGGGCTGACAGACAATGAGTACATAATGCAGTATAAAAAACATGCTTTGCATTCATTTATAGTATTTCAGCTCTAGTTCCCAGTGTCTCAAGGAAAACCTTCTTTAACAGGCAAGAAAATACTGGGATAGAGGACCAATTATTTGTAACTGAACTCAGATATTTACAAGCATAGCTTTTGGTCAAATTTCATAATGACCAAGGAAGACTGGGTACACTGAATTAGGCCAGAAGAGAAGTCCATGTACTGGGATGGAAGTATAAACTAGGACCACTTTTCTATGAACAGCTGCACAGCACAACCCAAAGCATTGAAAGAATTTGCAGGAAAAGCCCATTTCTTAACCCTGGACTGTTCCTGCTTCAGTTATGGAGATTGTACAAATATGGACATAGTTAACAGGAATGTCTGAAATGTGTGTGACAGAGAAAAGTTATTATGGTGGATATGACCTCATGATCGAAGCCCTGCCACTTTTCTACATGCACCAATGTGCGTCCTGACGTTGCCCCAAGATAGAGATAGAGAGCTAGTTTGGTGTAGTGATAAAAGACCCTAGGCTAGAAACTGGGAGACCATGAGTTCTAGTTCTGCTTAGGCATGAAGCCAGCTGGGTAACTTTGGGCCAACTGCCCTCTTTCAGCCCTAAGAAGACGACAATGGCAAGCCACTTCCATATGTGTGTGTGTGTACTGATTTTCTTATTATTTCCCCAATTCTTGCAGAATACTTTTAAAATGAATACAAAATTAATGGGTGTGATGTTAACAGCCACCTGGAGTCACTGTGTGTGAGTTGGGTGGCCTTATAAATCTGTTTAATAAATAAATAAAATAAATAAATAAATATGCAATCACCAGAAATGAAGATTGCAGAAGAGCTTCAGTCTAGGGTAACCTTCCCAATCTTGTGCTCTCCAGATAAGCTGAACTACAGTTCCCATAAATATTTTAGTTTTGAGGGTTGTCCAAAACTTTTTAAAAAATAGATGGCACTCAACTTGAAGGGTTATGTTAGAGTCTAGTGAGAGTTCTGGGTGTAGTTTTGGAGGATTTTTGGAGATTTCTTTCCTGGATGTGGAATGAGGATGTTGGGTAGTGTTTGAGGAGAGAACAGAGATAGGACAGAGACATGGTAGGTTAGAGGGGAGGAGAAGAGTGTGAGCAGAAGTGAGAGAAGATAGTGGGTAAAGTACCAAAGGCCCATGAAACGTTCAAGAAGCCAAGGAGAAGAAAGGTAAATAATATTTGAATTAGTACTTGAAGAAGAAGCCATAGCTGGAGAGCATAATAGCTTGGCAGTTGTAAGTTGGCAAGGTTGGCAGAATGTGAATCCTGGAATATTGCCATTGCCATGTGTGGGCTGGATCCAGAAGAAGAGATCTCCCTCTGGCAGGAAGGACTCTTATCAGTGAATGTTTGTTGCTCTGAATCTTGCCATGACACCCTGGGAGGATGCCTGAGGATATTAGACGGGCTTAGATGGAAAAGGATGGCTCCCTGGGTGAGAAGTAGGAAGTAGAAGTGTAGGGCCCCTGGAGTGAGAGAACAGGGGCTGGGCTTCCTAAACTTTGGACCCTAGTGACAGTTGCATCTGGGGGAGGGCCTTGTTGGGAGAAACAGGAAGGTTGAAATGGGGTGGGAGAGAGGGAGAGGCTTTGTCTTGAGCTTTGCCCTTCTGAGTTTTAGGTACTGCTGCAGGAGGGACTCCAAAGTCAGGATGGTTGTGGTGGTGGCAATGATCCTACATGTTCACCTTAGCTTCTTAGGTCCTCTGTCCTTCAAGTGAGCAGTTTTGAGTGCTTATACTTTTTATTATTATTATTATTATTATTATTATTATTATTATTATACTATTATTATTATTATTATTATTATGTTTACACTCATACATACTTTATTTTGGAAGTTGGGTTATAGTGACAGTTTGGGGAATGGGATATTGTCCAGTCTGATTAGCTCAATCTCAATGCAAGGCTAGTGCAAGATTCTCTGTGGGATTTCAACTGTGATGTGTATGATGACTGGGTGAAATGGCCAAAGGATGACAACACTGGGTAGGATAAGACAACTAAGACAAAGGGTTTTGGATGAACAGGTAGAAAGACAAGTCTAAGGGAGGCTCAAAGTCCAAATCTGGGGATAACTCCTCTTGTCAAGGAGACAGGGTTAGGAATAATTTTAGGGTTGAGATAGGCTAGTAGTGATAGGATAGAGATGATTTGTAGTAATAAATGAACCTGTTTCAAAATCCATTTTAAAGCTATTTAATAGAAGTCAGTTTGTTTCTTTATTCCTATGGTAACCATGTGTTTGTGCTATCTTATATTTTCCTCAGATTCCACCCAGATACATTACTTTAGAGAAGATTTTCTAAATCCTCAAAGGGGTTTAGTAGGGGCAGCAGAATCAATGGATAATAAAAAGGAAACACCCCCTACAACAATGAAGGCATGTGACAGCTATTCCCAAGAACTCACAACCCCAGCTCATATAGACGGTCACGTGTTAGACCTGCTTTTCATTTTGGAGAAGATGGCATGTGATCTGAAGCCTGACATGGTTTGTGATTGTGACTGTCTCCTCCTGTGCATCCTTACCGTCCTAGGTGATCTACTCAGGAAGGAATGCTTTGGGTTGCCATGCCACAAAAGATGAGGAAGGCAGAGGTAGACTATTTGTATTACAACCCTGTCTTTGTGAATCAGCTTGCTTCCCAGGTCAGCTTGGCACATTCTTTGCGATTTTGGGGAAGCCAACAGAAATAGTCCTCCCCCCCCCCCACTAAGTATTATTTTACTGTTATGCTTTTTTATATAAACCTCCTGAAGTCTTGGGAAGGGGTAGAGTACAAGTTACTAGAATGAATGAATGAATGAATGAATGAATGAATCAATCAATCAATCAATCAATCAATAACTCTACCCATCCATCTGGAATGGATGCAGTCAAGAAAAAGGAGTTTTACCTGGTCTTCATTTTTACATGAACCAATCCAACGTTTTGGACGACAGATCAGATCAGTTTTACACTGGAAGATTCATTTTTAAATTAGTGTTAAGATGTGCATGTTAGAGAAAGTTACATGCATTAGGGAACATTTTATAAATCAGGAAATATTTCATACAGATGAAAACAAAAGTGATTTTTCCCCCCTCCCTTACATTTACAAATTGATATGAAAGTGGATGAAATGGATTTATGTTTTAATGAATGCAGAACGGATACAGACTATAGGCTAAATAATTACAGTCTGGAGGCAATACATCCCTCTTGTGTCTTATATGCTCGTTTCACAGGCCTCCAGTGATGATGTGGAATGTAGGGCTCCGCACATTTTGGAAAATGAAAATGATTCAGAAGTAGCACTTTGGATTTCATGTGCACAGAGAACCTCTACAATATTTATTAAAGGCTACTAAGCAAATAGAAAGAAAAGATGTTGTTACTTTAAACAATCCACTCATTAGGAGACTAAAAGGAGCAGTTCTGTTTTTTCCCAGGTTTGCACAGTGAAAAAAAGATGTTTTACTGAAGAATAGAGAAGTACTGTGTCCTACACAATGTCCGAAGCATTTCCAAATCATCTCTGAGAGATGTTCAATTATAATGGAATTCAGTGAAACTACTGAATCTCTAATATTGCTAATTGCAGTCTCTTGGAAGGGAATGTTTCTAAATAATAATGGAATGCTATATTGAAGGGATTCTGAAGCAAATCAAAGAGAAGGAAGCAAGTTGAGCCTTCTTTTTCTCCTCCCTACTATAATATAAATGGGTGTGAGTTGGGCGCCCACTTAAACTTGGCTTGATTTAATACTTGCTTGAGTTTAATTATGCTTCCCTAGAATGTGATTTTTAAGAGAGGTAAAAAATGCCCGGCTTTACTTCCCTAAAGATCACAATCCTGACTTCCTTCTTCTCTTTCTGGTTAGATTATTGCGATATACTCTGCAAGGCATGACCTCTGAAGACCACTTGAAAACGCACTTGGTAGAAAATGAATCCACCGTTGTGTTAGTGGGTGAGAGCTGCTACTCACATACAGCACCTGTGTGGTGTGCATTCCACTGGCTGCCAATAGGCTTCCAGATACAGTCCAAAATGCTGGTATTAACCTACAAAGCACTTTGTGGCTTAACACCCGGTTATCTGCAGAACCATCTACTCCTTCCTCTCCAATGTACTTGTCCCAGATGACAGGTAGGGGGTTCTTTCCCTGCAGGAGATTTGAAAAGAATGAGAAATGAGTGTTTTTCTATGACAGCACCTTTTGTACAACCTCCCATCAAAGATCCAGATGGTACCTTTTTTCCTGAGCTTCAGAATGGCTTTCAAAATGGAGCTATTCAGGAGTACGCTTGGGGATGACACCTATTGGTTCTATTCTCAATATGTGGTTTTGTTAGGTTTGATAGAGTAGGCTGATTTAATGGAACACTAGAGTGAATTTTTATTTTATCTGTTCATTGCTTTGGGACATTCTATGATGTAAAAACATAGTAAATACACAAATACATCTCTCCATTCTCATCTCTGGAATAAATATGAATGGCTGATCAATTAGGAAGTGGGGATTAGTTCAGCAAGACTGGGAAACTTTCATTTCTCAGTACCTGGAATCAAACAGTGTGTGAATAAATCCACTAATTGGTGGTACAGGACTAATCATGCATGCCTCTTTGAAATTCATCCTTAGAAGCTGTCCTTTACATATAGCATGGCTTTCACTAAATCAATCAAGAAATTCATCATAAAAAGTGATGCTCTTTTTATCTGAGCTCCAGCTAGTGGGATTAAATCAAAGCTGGGTCACTGTTCTGGAGAGACTTTAGAACCAAGTCTCTGTTGGCTTGGTTCACACAGGTCAACTAGTGTAATAAGAACCTGCTGGAGCAAATACAATGAAGTATCAATGAGTTAGCTTTCTACCCTGAGCACATAAGATCAGTTTCTACTTATACAAAGTTGAAGATTATACTATGTTTAATTGCTCTTAGTTTTTAAGGGTAAATGCCAATCATAATTTCCTTTTGCAAATGGGATTAATTAGTAAGAGTAATAACATATTCAAGCACAAATAAACTGTGAAACCTATGTGCTCCAGAAACAGACAGGAGTGAAGTCAGTTTCAATTTCCTACATTACTGAGTCTTATGAAATTAATAGGAACTATTGCCCAAAGTCTTCTTTTAATAAAGAAGTAAGTGTGCTAAAGCTTGGATTGTGTTTCTTTTGTATAAAACCAACATTCCTGAGCTGAAATAATTATAGTTCTCAAATTGATTAGCTAAAATCTTCTATCAAATACACTCATTTTACTATAAAAAAATCTTTCTTTATAAATGAGATTGCAGTCTTAATATTTTTTCCTAATTCCAGTCCTCCTTCCTCCCAAACATTTACCATCTTGGACAACTGCCTTATTTCAAGAAGGAAGCCAGGCTTTTAAGTAGGAAAAGCTTGTGTTATGAAGCCAAGTTGGGTTACTGGAATCTGATTCCAGGAAGCCTTCCAGAAATACACATTTCCAAAGTGAATAGGTGAAATCCAGGCCCTGGCATCTGGGTTTTCCAGCTGCCAAATTAAGTTCTATCTGATGCTACAGCTATTGTTTATTTAGCCAGAAAGGAAAGTGAAAGATAAATTAGCAAGGGATATGTCAGCTGTAGTTGGAGAAAGTGTTGAAATATTTAATTATGATCATTTCTGTGTCTAATTGCTTATGCATGCGCCAAGGCCTGCTGTGCTGGTGATGCAGTTTTGCTGGCTCAGTGTGTGTACATGTAATCTGCAATCAAGATAATAGCACAGGTAATCTGAGAATATATAAAAATGTGAAGGAGAAATGAATGTAAATACCATTGTCTTTGATATTATTCTTAGCAAACACACACAAAGGAAAGGAAAGGAAAGGAAAGGAAAGGAAAGGAAAGGAAAGGAAAGGAAAGGAAAGGAAAGGAAAGGAAAGGAAAGGAAAGGAAAGGAAGAAACACTTTGGCGGTGGTTTTAGATTTAACTAGCAACTCTTTTATTAGCTATGTTATATAGTCAAAAGTGCTCTATTTATATTCAGTTATGGGTACATTATTTATTAAAGGGAATAAGAAATTTGGGTATGAAGTAGCAAATGTTTAGCACTATCTTTATTCAGTATTCATGAAAATTAGCATACATTTCTCTTACTCCATTTCAACATCCCATGGAAACAACTGGGACCTTTAAACAAATATGATGGACCCCATTTAGGGTTTCTACTTGCCCTCTTGAAAAATTCTATTGTGGTTGTCATTACCACCATCCTGTCACCTGATGCTCAACATCTTTGGATGACTCAGATTGGGTTCTTATTGCTAAAGGCCATCTCCTTAGCTTACTGTCAGCCCCTTGAGGTAGTCCAAACTACCTTTATTGTAAGTTTACAGTAGCAGAATCTTGCAAGTCTGAAAGCACTTCCCCCCTCCCCTTACTTTCCAGGGAACTAGGGAGACACTTCTGGGACACTTTAACTAACCCCATCCCTCCTCTGGATTCAGATTTTGCTCATCATACAACTGTCTAGGTTACAACTCTTCCTCTTGTTTCCCAAGGTTATTCTCACAACCCATTACACATTACAATAAAGCCGGTTACATTACAACAAAATAGATAGGGCTCTCTGGAGTTCCACCACTTCTCATTTGTATTCCTGCCCCTCCTGGTTGGTTAAGGCCTTCCACGAGGTGACAGGAGGTTGGATCTGAGCAGCAATCCACCCTCTTTGAATGAGAAGGACGCCTTATATGGCTCTAGACCTAGTTATCTCAGGGACTGCCTTCAGCTGTAGTCATTTGCCCATTCAATCAGATTAAATACAATCAACCCCCTGTAGGTCTCATCCCTATGAAGTTGCTAACTGATGGGGCCTTGGTGGTGGGCCTTCTCAGTTGGTGCCCCCACTCTTTGGAATTCCCTCCCAGTGGGAATTTGATCAGCCTCATCCCTCTTAAGTTTCAGGAAAGCTCTGAGGACCTACCTGTTCCATCTTGAGAGGAAGAAGGTGTTGTTTAGTTGGATGGTGGGCTTGCTGGCCTGTGGTATCACTATTTGTTGGGTTTTAAAAAAAACATTTACACTTAAATGTATTTGAGGTTTCCTGGGGCATTTTATTTTGTATGTTACATTGTGAGCCACTTAGAGCCTGTGGGAATGGGTGATATACAAGCAAGGCAAATAAATAAACAAATACCACTATTAGCAGGAGTATTTCTGTAAATCCTGGAGATAGCTAGAGCAGAGCCTGTTTTTGATTCTAGTATTTCTGGCATACACCACTTGAATTTTGTATTAAGAATTATGACACTTAAATTATGCAATGACTAGCATCCCTCATTGCCTGTTGTCATTTTTGTGTTGTCCCCTTTCTTGTAGAATCTTTTTCTCTGAAGAGTTTTCCCTTTTCTTTTGTGTCTTTAAGCCAGAAAGGTAAAACCAATCAATGTGCAATGCTGGAGCCCATAATGGAAAATGACAAATGTACCACCGAGGAATATAAGTTATAACTTTTCTTGCAATAACAATTGACTTGCTGGCTTTCAATGTAGCAGAATGGCATTCTTTTATTCCTATGACTAAAAAGTTCTAAGAGAGGTCAGCATGATTGTTCAGACATTGGATGCAGAATACAGAGAAAGTTATCAGAGTTTTAGAAGTTATATTGCTCTGAGTAACTTTCAAAGCCTGACTATAGAAGAAAATACTTCAACTGAGAGAGAGGAAAAGGAATTGGAGCTTATAAAATATTCCATGGTGGAATATATCACTACTATATCACTACTTTCCAAACTTATATAATAGATATTTGAAATTATTGCCATCAACTGCTGAATTTATGGGGAATGGTCTGCCACTCCTTGGAAGACTTCATGCTTCTGGTGTGAGCCATGGCTGACTAAAGACATCTCCACAAATGGGTAGAGACAATGACTGCTGTGAAGAATGAAGGATTGGTGAGTATACTGGTCATTAGAATCTCTCTGGAGAAGGAGAGATTGGGAGATTGCTTACGAGTGCTCTGAATGGCAGCTCCTTATGTGGAGATTGTAAAACAGTGGTCTCCAGTGGGTTTGAGTGCTAGGAGCCAAAGGAAATGACACCTTTGCTCTCAGCAGGCACTAAGCCAGCCAATCTCACTTTCTAATCACATTTAGAAATGTTCAATTTAACCACTTAATGGATATAAGAGACCTTCAGGATGGCAAGCTTAATTTGACACCTGGTGAGTTTTACCTTCTTCTTTGGATTTAAGAAATTTTAAACAGACAAGAATTTTAAATAATATACAATTGGCAAAAAGCAAAAAAAAAAAAAAAGGATTTTGATTTAAGAAAATTTTAAACTGGTTGGAAGACCAGAGAGATTTTGAATATTGGTTAATTTTACTGTAAGATTTGAAAAACAAGTATGTAATTAAAAAATCTACCCGTGGGAAACAACTAAAATGGAACTAAACCCATATTAGGATCTGAGGCTTGATGAAGGTTGCAAATGGACATTAGAGGGAACTAAAGGACCAGGCAGAAAACAGTTAGAATGGCTAAGCTGGCTATAATTTTTACTTATCTTAAGGAGTTTTTGAAACATGGACTGAAATATTAATAACTAATATCTCAGAAAGTATACAGATTTAAATGGTTAAACTTTTAGATGATGATGAGAAAAAACTTTTAAAAAAATTATTTGACATAGACATTATACATAGATTAAAGACACGGAAGACAACAAAATTGAGTTTAACAAAAGGGAATATAAAAGACAAATCAAGAAAAGGATCTGGACATGGAACAGCTGCGACAAGCAATCCTGGACGATGCCTCTTTATGGGATTTACAAAGTAGGCTGTTGAAAGCTTTGAAGAAACCTTTTGAATGACAAAATGTGATGAAAGATTAAATCCTGTGATGCCACTGGAATTATTTAAAGGTCAAGATTGTGAAGAACAAAAAGAAGGAATATAAAGTTGTACTATTTGGCCAGGGATAAACTATTTGTTTGGTATTTCTGGTAATTCCTAATGGACTTTTTGCTGAACCAGGACTGAAAAGATGACAATTTTTGGACTGAGTATAGATAAAAGTTAGGCTATGGGGAGATTTTTTATTTGTAACTTTAAAAGAGGGTGATGCTCAGTGTGATGTATGTTGGAAACCACTTCTTTATTATTTTCTTTGTTGCCTTCTTTTTCTTTTTTCTCTTCTACATTTTTCCTTTTTTCTGCACCTTCTGAATTTTTGTTTTCTTTTTTCTTCTAGTTTAGTTTGTATTAGTTTTTGCTATGTTTATTGAAAACTCCAATAAAATTATTTTTTGAAAAAAAGAAGACCTCATGATTGGATCCATAAAGTCCTGCCTTTGCTCAATAGAAGAAGTGTAGGTAGCTATTGTTCAACAGCTTAATTCAGTAATTAGGAGCCTCATAGTTTAATGCAAAGTCCTGGCTTGGTTTCAAGCACATGATCTCAACAAAGTTTCTTTGTGGAAAGGGAAATACCCGTGTTCAGTAGAGAGTCCTAAAACCTCTTATTCAAGGTTCATGAGTGGGGAAGGAGATGAAAGAATGAGTCTTTTCTTAATGTCACAGTGCATGATGTCATCTCAAACAAAAAGGAAGCAGTTCTCACTCTGAGGTGTAAGTCATTAAGTCTCAGGTAAAATGAGTAATGTATGTCCATGTGTTTACCAGTCCCCAGTTATTTAATGGCTTTAAATGAGCTGCAAAGATCCCTACTACTCTCAAAGCAAGTATAGCATAATAAAGCTGAAGTTATATTACATTTTAAAACGTACCTTTGGTATCATTTATTATTTTTATGCTGCTTTCTTGAGCCATCCAAATACAATATATTTAGTGTGTTTTTCTTTCTCCAAAACAATATATTATTGACCAAAATTTGCTTTTATAATCTGTTACCTTCTTGTTCCATCTTCCTGTTAGATCATTAAAGTTAATGTTCAATTTTGTATTTAACAAGCAGGAACTTATGTTACCAAAAACATGAATAAATGAATTATAACACTGACTAAATTAAAATCTGTGTATGCTACACTGTTGACATGCAAGAGAAAGAAACAGAGAGAACGAGAACGAGAACAAGTAGGTCAGAAAAAACATCATGATAATTTCCCATTGCCACTACTTGTGCTATATAGGCCACAGACAGAATGGTACAGTATATGCTAATAGGATAACATCCTTCTAAGTTCTGTTACACATGCCTGTACTCTAAACTGTGTTGAAAGTATTAAGTACAGACTAACTTATATTGTAACATTTCCAATACTAATCTTGTTTTAAGTCCCAGATAATTCTACATTACATCCTCCTAGACACTTAATGGAGTGTACAAATTTTGATACTAATATATGATGTGGAACATTTCATGTCCTGAGACCACAGTAACTTGTATAGCTCAGGAGGAATGGAAGTAACAGCAGATGGTTTTCTGAGTAATATTTAGAGATCAAAGAGGAGAAAAATCAAGGTCTGCCATAAGACCTCATATTTTGGTTTTCATTTCTGAAATGTTAGATGAATAAAAGGAACTTCACAGCCAGTTGTGCATTACCTGAAGATAATAACTAATCCACAGTGATTCCTTTCTCTTGTATATGTATAGGTGTTTTATTTTAAGTTTAATAAAAGAAGCATATAGCCTAAATTCTTCTTCATCCACAGGTTTTCTAAGTAGAAGCAAACCAAAAGTTACCTAAAGGCATTCTTAAAAAACCCAGTAGACTATGCAGACCTCTCAAGGCTATTCATGCAATATAATTATAAGGAGGCTAGTATGGAATCCACTTTGTTAATTCAATAAATAGGACACATCTCCAGGACACAAGACACCTTAACTATTATCAAATCACTGGTGCCGTCTACAAGGTCCTCTAGGGATGAGAGTATCTGTCAATATCATTTTTTCTTGGATATTATTCTCTTGCTGAGAGTTTCTTTCAATCCATTTCAATATTGATCCATTTCATTATTATATTATGAAGTTTTTAAAATTGTTTTAGTCTATTTTTATATTGGAATTTTATTGTATAGTTATTGTTTTATGCTGTAAACTGCCCAGAGTCCCTCTGTTCGGAGAAGATGGGCAGTGACAAATTTGATAAATAAATAAATAAATATCAGTTTTTCATTTTGAAAATGAAAATCCATGAATAGCTGTAGGCACATAACCTGAAATATTTGTGCACATTTTTTTTTTTTAGTTAAGAATCATTCCATTAAAATTTTTAAAAGTGCCAATTTTGGTGTACCATATTATTGCAATGTAAGTTTGGATCATATGAACATTTCTACAAAATGTTGGACCAAATCCATTGTTCCATTTATACCCTGGATATGGTACATATTTTCCCTTTTATTAAACTACTTGAAAGAAGTCTCCAGGAGAAAAAAAAAAGTAGGAAATGAAAGGAAAATAGACCCTATTCCTTTTTAATGTGCATTGCACATGTGATACATGTATGTGCAACATATGCCTACCATCTTCTCTTTTTTTACTCCCCTGTTCACTTTACTGTAGTTCCTACTTTCTATCCCCCCTGCCCTGTGCTTCTAATGGCTTATATCAAATTTCCATTTACTGGAACCTTTAAAAATAATGGTTGAGTCCCTTATAACTAAACAACATAAATGTTAATATGTTAGAAGAACAATTATTTTTCCAATATTCTTTGAGTCTATTCCAATGATGTGATTATGTGCGATAATAATGCAAGCTGACCTATACCATCTCTCTTAAATTGTCAATAAATTTTATTAGCTAATTTTTTTTTAAATGGAATTATAAATACTTTTTGGGGGCCAGAAACTGTGATGTCCTTGCATTTGTGAGCAGCTTGAATGCACAACTATTCTTACTGTTTTCAAACAAACACAGGCTTTCAATATGCTATGGTACATCATAATCTCACAGCTTTTAAGTTTAGGAAGAATAGCTTCAATTAAAATCATACATTTTAATTTAGGGCCAAGATTAGATTCAGGTATTAACCTGCCGCATTATAATTTGGTGGAATTGTTATCTATTCTGACCCTTTAAAATCAAACGAAGCTTTAAAAAGGATGTTTCATTTAGCATCCAATTTAGATAATCACAGAAAATTAAATTCAGGGGATGACAGCACAGAAATAAAAATATGTATTGATGTATTCTAATTTATTTTAGATGTACATTGCCTAACTATTTTTTGATTATTTATATTCACATCATTGTCCTTTACTAGATGTTCCCCTTTGCATACATTCTCTGCAACATCCTTTTGTCCCAATATTATGTTTTCTTTAAATGAAATCAACATTCATTTCAGAAATGAATATCCACATCATTTGTGACTCAGTTTCTGTGAATTACAGGTTTCAGCTAACATTATTTTTTAAAATCTAAAACAATAGTAAACAAGGAAAAAAATCCTGCTCAAGATATCAGATATATGAAATTATAAATGACTCTGCCTTATTTGTTTACAGTCCTCGTTTACTGATTGCCTTGTTTAGTGACCATTCACGGTTACGACAGTGAAGAAAAAGTAACTTTATGACCAATCCTCACATTTGTGACCTTCACAGTTCTGTAAAGCAAAAGAAAGCTGAAATAAGAACGTATGCACAGTCATAGTTTCACTTAGCAACTGCTTCGCTTAATAACCAAATTGTCAAACCCAATTGGTAAATGAGGACTACCTGTCTTTGAAACCCAGAATGTAGGAAACTCAACAAATCCTCAGTTTCTGTCACTTCTATTTCAGACACATTTGAAAATGATGCTTATATTACTGAGGGTAGGAGTGTCAGTACTTGCTAGCATTGGACATTTATTTATTTATTTATTTATTTTTATTTATCAAATTTTTATCACCACCCATCTCCCCCCACAAGGAGGAACTCTGGGCAGTTTTTTTTTTTTTTTAAATGAAATCAACATTCATTTCAGAAATGAATATCTACATCATTTGTGACTCAATTTCTATGAATTACAGGTTTCAGGTAACATTATCTTCAGCAAAGGATCGTTACCTTGTCGTGGTGCTGGAGCTTGAGCACCTCAATGATGCCATGAGCTAAACTGTGAAGGGCCACCCAAGACGGGAAGGTCATGACAGAGAGGTCAGACTAAATGCGATCCCTGGGGAAGGTAATGGCAACCCACCTCAGTATTCTTGCCGTGAAAACTAAATGGATCAGTACAACCAGAGATATGTCGGTATACCATCGGAAGATGAGACCCCCAGGTCGGAAGATGGTCAAAATGCTACTGGGGAGGAACAGAGGATGAGCTCAACTAGCCCCAGACGTGATGACGCAGCTAGCTCAAAGCCGAAAGGACGGCTAGCGGCCGACGGTGCTGGTGGTGAACGGCGAATCCGATGTTCTAAGGATCAACACACCATCGGAACCTGGAATGTAAGATCTATGAGCCAGGGCAAATTGGATGTGGTTATTGGTGAGATGCCAAGATTAAAGATAGACATTCTGGGCGTCAGTGAACTGAAATGGACTGGAATGGGCCACTTCACATCAAATGACCATCAGATCTACTACTGCGGACAAGAGGACCACAGAAGAAATGGAGTAGCCTTCATAATTAATAGTAAAGTGGCTAAAGCAGTGCTTGGATACAACCCAAAAAACGACAGAATGATCTCAGTTCGAATTCAGGGCAAGCCATCTAACATCACAGTGATCCAAATATACGCCCCAACCACAAATGCTGAAGAAGCTGAAGTAGAGCAGTTCTATGAGGATCTGCAGCACCTACTGGACAACACACCTAAAAGAGATGTTATTTTCATCACAGGAGACTGGAATGCTAAGGTGGGCAGTCAAATGACACCTCGAATTACAGGTAAGTATGGCCTGGGAGAACAAAACGAAGCAGGACACAGGCTGATAGAATTTTGCCAAGACAATTCACTCTGCATAACAAACACTCTCTTCCAACAACCTAAGAGACGGCTTTATACATGGACTTCACCAGATGGACAACACCGAAATCAGATTGACTACATCCTTTGCAGCCAAAGGTGGCGGACATCTGTACAGTCGGTAAAAACAAGGCCTGGAGCTGACTGTAGTTCAGATCACGAACTTCTTATTGCACAATTTAGGATCAGACTAAAGAGATTAGGGAAGACCCACAGATCAGCTAGATATGAGCTCACTAATATTCCTAAGGAATATGCAGTGGAGGTGAAGAATCGATTTAAGGGACTGGACTTAGTAGATAGGGTCCCGGAAGAACTCTGGACAGAAGTTGGCAGCATTGTTCAGGAGGCGGCAACAAAATACATCCCAAAGAAAGAGAAAACCAAGAAGGCAAAATGGCTGTCTGCTGAGACACTAGAAGTAGCCCAAGAAAGAAGGAAAGCAAAAGGCAACAGTGATAGGGGGAGATATGCCCAATTAAATGCAAAATTCCAGAGGTTAGCCAGAAGAGATAAGGAATTATTTTTAAACAAGCAATGCGCGGAAGTGGAAGAAGACAATAGAATAGGAAGGACAAGAGACCTCTTCCAGAAAATTAGAAACATTGGAGGTAAATTCCAGGCAAAAATGGGTATGATCAAAAACAAAGATGGCAAGGACCTAACAGAAGAAGGAGAGATCAAGAAAAGGTGGCAAGAATATACAGAAAACCTGTATAGGAAGGATAACAATATCGGGGATAGCTTTGACGGTGTGGTCGGTGAGCTAGAGCCAGACATCCTGAAGAGTGAGGTTGAGTGGGCCTTAAGAAGCATTGCTAATAACAAGGCAGCAGGAGACGACGGCATCCCAGCTGAACTGTTCAAAATCTTGCAAGATGATGCTGTCAAGGTAATGCATGCTATATGCCAGCAAATTTGGAAAACACAAGAATGGCCATCAGACTGGAAAAAATCAACTTATATCCCCATACCAAAAAAGGGAAACACTAAAGAATGTTCAAACTATCGAACAGTGGCACTCATTTCACATGCCAGTAAGGTAATGCTCAAGATCCTGCAAGGTAGACTTCAGCAGTTCATGGAGCGAGAATTGTCAGATGTACAAGCTGGGTTTAGAAAAGGCAGAGGAACTAGAGACCAAATTGCCAATATCCGCTGGATAATGGAAAAAGCCAGGGAGTTTCAGAAAAACATCTATTTCTGTTTTATTGACTATTCTAAAGCCTTTGACTGTGTGGACCAGAACAAATTGTGGCAAGTTCTTAGTGGTATGGGGATACCAAGTCATCTTGTATGCCTCCTGAAGAATCTGTATAACGACCAAGTAGCAACAGTAAGAACAGACCACGGAACAACAGACTGGTTTAAGATTGGGAAAGGAGTACGGCAGGGCTGTATACTCTCACCCTACCTATTCAACTTGTATGCAGAAAACATCATGCGACAAGCTGGCCTTGAGGAATCCAAGGCTGGAGTTAAAATCTCTGGAAGAAACATTAACAATCTCAGATATGCAGATGATACCACTTTGATAGCTGAAAGTGAAGAGGAACTGAGGAGCCTTATGATGAAGGTGAAAGAAGAAAGTGCAAAAGCTGGTTTGCAGCTAAACCTCAAAAAAACCAAGATTATGGCAACCAGCTTGATTGATAACTGGCAAATAGAGGGAGAAAATGTAGAAGCAGTGAAAGACTTTGTATTCCTAGGTGCAAAGATTACTGCAGATGCTGACTGCAGTCAGGAAATCAGAAGACGCTTAATCCTTGGGAGAAGAGCAATGACAAATCTCGATAAAATAGTTAAGAGCAGAGACATCACACTGACAACAAAGGCCCGCATAGTTAAAGCAATGGTGTTCCCTGTAGTAACATATGGCTGCGAGAGCTGGACCATAAGGAAGGCTGAGCGAAGGAAGATCGATGCTTTTGAACTGTGGTGTTGGAGGAAAATTCTGAGAGTGCCTTGGACTGCAAGAAGATCCAACCAGTCCATCCTCCAGGAAATCAAGCCAGACTGCTCACTTGAGGGAATGATATTAAAGGCCAAACTGAGATACTTTGGCCACATCATGAGAAGACAGGACACCCTGGAGAAGATGCTGATGGTAGGGAGAGTGGAAGGCAAAAGGAAGAGGGGCCGACCAAGGGCAAGATGGATGGATGATATTCTAGAGGTGACGGACTCGTCCCTGGGGGAGCTGGGGGTGTTGACAATCGACAGGAAGCTCTGGCGTGGGCTGGTCCATGAAGTCACGAAGAGTCGGAAGCGACTAAGCGAATAAACAACAACAACAAGGTAACATTATATAAATGTTGCACATTAAGTTAGAACCATAAATAAATTACCTATTAACAGCCTCTATTCATTTTTCTTTATTTCTCCTGGTGGAAAATATATTCAGATTTATTAAGGGTGGAGTTTTCTAATCATGGATATTATTCTACACCCCACACAGTGCTGCAGAAGAAGTTAAAATTGTTGGAAAAGGAACAGTGAGGGCCCAATAAAAATGATGGCAAGTATTTAATGAATATCTTGTAAAAGCAAACAAGAAGTTCTACTATCTTTCAGTATCTCTTGGTGAATTTTTGCTCAATTCTCCACCATATGCATTTGGAAGCAATGTTCCAATATCTCAATTTAATTGGCAATTAATCAGCTAGAAGTGTAAGAGTTATCTTATTACTTCTTTCTAGTGCTCTGTCTTTCCGCCAGTATATGGTGCTCAAGGAGCTACCAATAATAAAAGTAAAATAACAAACTTATTTTAAAACCCCAATTAAGGCATCATTAAAAAGATATCAAAACAATCAGCACCCACCAACTCAGCAGGAAACCAGCTTTTGGCAATAAAGGGATTAGCCTGTTGTCAGCATTTACTTATTTCAGTTATCCCCACCATAAAAGAACAGTAATATATTTAAGTTTTTCCAAAGACTCTGAAACACTTCAAACAGAATATTCTACACTGAAATAGGAAGTGGAAAAGTAAGGTAAACAAATATAAAATATAGGAAGAGGTAGATTTTTAGATCCACACCACAATCTAATCAAACTGAGCTGTTAAGTACATCATGTTGAGTTTGGTAGAACTCTGTCTGAGATGAGTGTGCTTAAAAGATCTACTATAGTCTTGGAGAAAGCTCAGTACATTTTATTGCAAATGCCTAGAAGCAGTGGAAAATATTTCATAAGGTTTTTGCAGTGCAAAACATAAACCATTTTCTTCTGGCTGCATTAATAATGTGAACAGCAATCAGGCCTTCAGTAACATAAGATTTCAGGCACTGAGGGAAACCGGCATCAGGAACTCAGCATGTGGGTAGGCAGGAGAGGTACAGTATCTACACTTCCCATCTGTTTGAGCATTTTTAAAGGAACCATGGAAGAGGTTGAGCCTAGTTTTGAGCTTCCCATATTTTCCAACTTAATAAAAGCCCATGGAGGTAGCTGCCTGTTTACACAGAATTAAAATAGGGAACGACTGCCACATACAGTATGTACTCCTTGCCTCCAACTATGGTCTAAGCCTTGGCTGTTAGTTAGGCAGCAAAAGAAAACAGCTGAGAAACAGCCACACACATCACAGCCAGAGGGAGATGAATTTCCCTGTTCTGAGGACTGACAGACAGATACAGGACTGCTGCAAAGAGCAGATCAGTCTTTACAAGGCTGCTGGGTGTTCCCTAGTGGCACAGTTTGCAAAGATAAATCAATCTCTGTGGGAAAAGGAGGAATGCTAGGGAGGCTCAGAAAGGACCAGCAGCAGGAAGAGGAGGAAGAGCTGCAAGTGTCCACGATGCATTTGGGGGTAGCATGGAGCCTGAGCAAAGAATGATACCAGCATTACACAAGGTCACCATATTTCTGGAGAAAGATCTAGGAAAGGTATTCTAAGCGTGTTAAACTAAACATCCTTACAGAATTGCCATGACCAAAAGTCAGACACGGAGGATAAAAGTACCCCTTCCATTTGCACCTTCCAAGCAATTCCACATGTATACCAGAGATTTGGGGGCCTATGGTTAAATATATGTAAACATCAGTATATATGTATTTTAACCAAAACAGGATTATAAAAATTCTATATTGCCTTATTTTTCTATTTGCACCAATATTGACACCAATGAAGGGTTTTTTTAAACCCTCCCACTGTGTTCCTGTTGTTGTAATCAATAAGAAAGAATGAAGTTTATCTTCCCTGTAACCAGCAGTCCCTATGCGGGTAGAGATGCACTTGAGTAAAACAAAACAAAACAAAACAAAACGAACAACACACAAGCACTCCCAAACAAACCAAAATCAAGCCTTGGAATGGCAGCAGCGATACGATATTTTACATTTCAAATAGTTTGTCCCTAATTCTTTCAAATAACTAGGAGGGATATGCACATCGGGAAGATTTGCCTAAGTAAGAACTTGAATTATGACTTACTAATCTGCTCTCATATAAGTTTAGTGAGAGGTTGAAGAACATGAATGAATATCATATTAAATATATCACCATATTATTATCTCAAGAGCAAATATTTACACTTCTGGTTGGGACTGAAAATATGCCTATTCCTCTACTTTTGTAGTTTATGCAATACTGCATTCATGTTTTGCAACATAATGACACCAAAATGTGGATGACTCATATGATAGCATTTCAAAAATAAAAAGGATACACTTAACAGAGCATGTCTTCTGTGTAAAAAACGGGAAAAAAGACTCCAAAAGACTCCAGCTAAGATCCTGGAACTGTTGCAATGCTTTGCATTCAGCATATTTATGCATCAAGCCTGCTTAGAAAGGACTTGCAAGGAAGATCCACTCTGACACTTCTCAATCCATTGTCTCACAGTGACCCTGAGGGTCATGGTTCACACTTTGAGAAACACGGCATTACACTAATGTATTCTATGAAGAAACTATCATGCTTTTTATTTCTTGTCAGCCATTAGTCCTGTTAGAATTCCATTAGGGAAAATGAAAAGGAAACGAAAGTACAGAGCCCCTCTGAATGGCCTGTTAAATTTCAGTCCACAGAAACATCTTTTCCAATATTGTCTTTTGCTTTGGGGTTGGCAATTGGATGACTATGTGACACTATTTAGTCAATAATTTTGATCCACAGCCTCCCAAATATAATTGTGCTAAAATTGTGGGAATGAAGGATTTTCCTCTTTTTCCTGATCATTTATTTATTGAATTTAATTTATCAAATTTTATCACCGCCCATCTCCCACCACAAGGAGGGACTCTGGGTGGCTTACAACAAAACAAAATTTAAAATTATCAGGATTAATTAATGTAATTAGTGAACATTGTTTAGAGGATTTGTTCCAAAATATAACATAGTAAAGGTAAAGGTTTCCCTTGACGTAAAGTCCAGTCGTGTCTGACTCTAGGGGGCGATGCTCATCTCCGTTTCTAAGCCGTTAGAGCCGGCGTTGTCCGTAGACCCATCCATGGTCATGTGGCCGGCATGATGACACGGAACGCCGTTACCTTCCCGCCGAAGCGGTACCTATTGATCTACTCACATTTGCATGTTTTCGAACTGCTAGGTGAGCAGGAGCTGGGACTATCAACGGGAGCTCACCCCGTCGCGCGGATTAGAACCGCCGACCTTCCGATCGGCAAGCTCAGCAGCGCAGCGGTTTAACCCGCAGTGCCACCGCGAAAATATAACATAGAATGCATTTAATTCAGAAATGCACCTTTTTTTTTTGATCTGAAGGTTTCTTCCCTTGTCCTGATCTTGAAATTTATGTCTTCCTGTATTTGTATTTCTTTAGTAGTTCTTGAAATATCTACTAGATCACATATTAAAATTTTAAAAGACCATCTGGACTTAGATCCCTGCTGAGATTGTGATTAAGGTAGAATAATCACTTCTATAACTTAATTTATCTGAACTATGGTTCCATATATCATTCAAATTCAGGCCAGAGAGTTACCAATGGATACTTGCCTACCCCACTTCCAGACGTAGAACTAGGTCAGAGAAATGGTCACAAAGTAGAATTGCTTCCACAGCATGTCTTCACTCCTGGATAGAAAGGGCTAAAGGACGGAGTCATCTGACCCAGTTCTGATCAGGCCTCTGTACTCCTGTATTTTTGTTTTCAAAACAATAAACAAAGCCAAAAATGACAACTGGCCAATCAACTTGCTGGGGAGGAAGAGGAATTGCAGATGACTTCTTTCAGTTGTTTGGCATGTCATTAAAGATTACCATGGATAAATCTCTTACATATGATTAACATTAAATTATGCTTTGTTTATTTATTATATCTGTACCCTGCAACAATCAGTTTAACTATAGGATTAGTCTTACATGTGAAGGATTCAATGTGTTAGTTCTTGTGCAAGCCATTTTGCTACCCCAAGCTCTCCCTGCTAGAGCTAACATTCAATCTTGAAGTGATAAATGCTCCTGGCATCAGTTTTTGAATTCCACAATCTCTCCTCCATCATGCTGCTGTTCGAAGCATTTTGTGTCATCTCACTTCATAGCAGCCGTGGCAATAAAACCATCTATGTCTAATATTTTTTCCCCAAAAGATAAATAAAATGTACACAAGTAATAGAAGAACAATTGTATTTTATTTCAATTCTGCAAAATTTGGTCATAATTGATCAATTATTACTTAATGCAGCTGAGAGAATAGTGAAGAGTATTTTGTGGTAGTTGTTGAATAAAGGTTTATCTAGAGATGTCATTAAATATGACAAACAGCTGAAGCCAATGCAGATTCCTCTTTACTTAGGCAAATAAGAGAGGATTAAACTAGTGGTCTATCCAGCATGTATCCAAGTATATTTTATTCAATTTAAAATGTTGGTACCAATGAGATGCTGATAGGTTTGTAAACTGAACCGTCAGTACATGTAGATTTCCACAGGGCCTTTAAAAAGAAGAAGAGAATGTCAAATGAAGTCTCAAACATTAAAGTCCATGTATCACTGGCAACAGAGACATCAAACAGCATTTGTGTTACCAATCCTTTGTGCGTTAAGATGGTTGCATTAAAAATATTTTAGTTTTTAGAAAAAGGTAAGAATAAATACTTAAATAATAATTAAAATATGTAGGATTGTGCTACAATGATAATAATAATTAAAATGGAGTCTAAAATACTATACATATGTCAAAAGAAAAAAGGCCTCCCACATTGAAAGAAAGAATAGAGCAAGGGGATGATCAAGTATAGAGTGGGGAAGACAGACTGAAGAGGATTAATTAATGGTCTAATTAACTAATAATCAGCTACCTATGCTCTGAATGCAATCTCTTGACTGATGCAAAGAAAATTTGATTGTACTCAACATACAACATACATGATTTGGACACTTCAAGTGAGCTGGTAAAGTATTGTGAAGTAGCACAGTAGTAAAGCTAACAAAGTACATAGCAGGAATTCTCCAGTGAAAATCTATTTCCTGCTTCAGATTTACTAACTGACTCTATGGGAACAACCCCATTTTCATGTAGGTGGTTCTAGTCACTGCCTGCCTTGCAAGTTTATTGTAATGATTAAATAAAATGAATGAAGCATTTTGAATATGAGAAAGCACAATGTTTAGTAATATACTGAGGGAAAATATAGCTAGCTCTAACAGGCTTCAGCCATGGAATTATGGAAAAGAAATTATGGCTATAGAAATTAGATAGATAGATAGATAGATAGATAGATAGATAGATAGATAGATAGATAGATAGATAAATTTGGGGAGTGCTTTATTATTTACATGACATAGCACTTGTGAAACTTTCTACCTATTTTAAAGTCATGAAGTTAGTATTTAAATCAAACTAGGTTTCCTCAGCTTGGCACTATGCAGATTTGATGCATTACAACTCCTATCATTCTCTGCGAGCAGGTTGATGGAAATAATACAACTTAAATGTAGCCTTGTAAAAGCACAACACAAAAGGAAGGAAGGAAGGAAGGAAGGAAGGAAGGGAGGGAGGGAGGGAGGGAGGGAGGGAGGGAGGAAGGAAGGAAGGAAGGAAGGAAGGAAGGAAGGAAGGAAGGAAGGAAGGAAGGAAGGAAGGAAGGATACTTTCATGCCTACTGTAAAACACATCTAAGAACCAGATGAAATATAAATGCATTCACAGACATATAAATAAGAACACAGTTGGTAAGTGTGTCACCTGCATTACATTGTGAGATAGGAATATATTTAATTACTGAAACAAAATGATGATTAACTTGAAGAAGGAAAAAAGAAATTATCCACAATAGCAGAAAGAATTAACACTGACAGGAATGGATATTATCAGGGACAACCATAACACCTGATGTAGTATTCTGGTCACCACATTTATAAAAATATGGAACTGAATGGGAAAAAGTATAGAAGAGGGAATTCAAAATGATGAGGGTGTTCAAACTCCATTCCTATGTGGAACACACAGACATTTGAGAAAAAAGACATTTGAGAAAAAACATGGCCCAGGTAGAGATAATCAAGGTGTATAAAATATACAGAAGATGACCCTCCCTCAAAATATGAGCACCCCATTCAAGCTGACTGGGAAAAGATTTAAAACAGACAAAGGAAGGACTTCTTAACACAGCATATAACTAACTGTGAAATTTGGGGTCAAAGGAGATGATGACAGCCACTAACTGGTATGGCTTAAAGGGGGGATTGGATATATTCTTGAAGGACAAATTTATCAAAGGCCATTACTCCTGAAGACTAAAATGTAATGGTTAAAAATCCCAATATGCTTAAGGGAAAGATAAATGTTTTAAAAATGAATATTACTACAAGATTATATGTCTTTAGAGATCGATAAATTATTAAGAAGGTTTCTACAGGAAGGAGAAGCTGAGACCTTCTTTATCTAAATTACAGTTGTCATATGATGATGGGAGAGCTTTACTTTCTTGACCATCAGCGTTATCATTGGCCATATATTTTGACCTCTATTCCTGTACAGATCTCAAGTGATCAAGTCCAAACACCATTATGGACACAATGTAAAAATTATTAGGTGACCCTTCTAATATCATGACAGAGTTTGATTTCCCTTTTAATCATAATTCTACAGTATTTCTAGCATTAAAGACTAAAAGGGATATTTGGAAAGTGTTCTAATGGAAACACAGTATTAATCTATTCACATTAAAAAATTGTAGTTTAAGATGATCCTCATTTGAAAATAGCATTAGATCACCACCACCACCACCACCACCATGATCATCATCATCATCATCATCATCATCATCATCATCATCATCATCTTTTTAAATTCTAGGACTAACAGGACCATTAATACTTTAGATTAGTTTATTACCAATCAAGATTGTTTTTTTTTAAAATCTGAGTTATTAAAAAAGGAGCTAGGATTGTTTCAAACAGGCATGGCATTGTGAGGTATTAAAATATCCTTTGGCTTCAAATTTGACCTAGATGCATTAGCAGCTTCTAAAATTCCTGAAATACCCTCAATAGTGAAATGTGTTTTGGTGCATTATAAATTCACAGTATGTTTTAATAGAAATTAAATAATATTGTTAAGTGGATATCACTTATTTGCAAAAATTCTGAAATAAGGTGTTGGGATACTCCATATTAATAAATCAATGGATAAGGCCCTGAAGAATATTAAGGATATTTCTTAAGACACCAAGATAAGACTAAGTCAACAAAATATTTTTAATGCTTGTTGGACATCTTAGAAAATGTTTAAAAATAACTTGGTTGTCAACATTATGGTGGAAGTATAAAATCATAGAAGAAACATAGGTATTATATAGTCTTGCCACATTATCATTGGGTTAATATCCATTATTAGTATTTATACAGTATCTATGTTGTTAATATGGTTTGGGAAAGAGAGGTGTTTGGGGAGAAGGGTTGTCTGTGAGTCTGCTGACTCCTGGTGACTGCTTAGACAAGTCCATGCAATTTTATTGCCAATGTCTGGAAAGAGTAATATGGTTTAAAGATGGGAAAACAATTTTGAAATATGTATTGTACCAAAATTTGGAATCTAGAAATATATGAAAAAAATGGATTTACCAAGCTTGGGCATCACAAAAATGGTCATTCTTTTGTAATAGAAAGATAGTGTAATCCCAGATTTATAAACTTGGATTGAGGACATAAATTTACTCTCTTATTATCTCTTTATTAGTGTAATGGGAAGACTGGTGATTATTATCCCAAATGGTCAGTGTTTAAAACTTTGTTAAAAAAACAAAAACAAAACAGATCCCCCTACTTCTTTTTTCTTTTGCTTGTGTGTGTACGTGTTTGTGTATTTCTGTGTGTTTGTATTTCTCTCTCTTTCTCTCATCTGGGAATATACCAGAGGCATCTAGATGGATATTCTAAGAAACAAGTAAGAGAATCAGAGTACATTTTGTTTGTTAACCAGCAAATGAAAAGGACTAATATTCCATTCAGTTCCAGGGAATCACTAGGGAGTGCTGTTCATCTAGCCTTTAAGATGTGCTGTGAGAATGCACTACAGGCATCAGGGAAGAAAAAAAAAAACCTGAACTGTACATTATGTAGAACAGCTCATTAGCTTAAAGAGATTTATGTTGCAGAGTCCACAGGAATATATTGCCTGCTTACTGCCATGTTTACTAGCAGAAAAGATGACTTTAATTGCAGAAAAAATAAATGAAGGTGGCACATACTGGCCAGTCTATGGAATTCCAATTTCAAGGCTCCAAGGAACAGGGGTCTCTACTGAATTCTCCATATGGTGGCTTTTACGGAATATTAAGCCAAATGATATAATCAGGCTACCTTGACAAACCATCATACACAGCTCCTGCCTATGAGTCCTTCCACAAGTCTTACATTTATGGAAGGGCTGTTTGTGAATGGTAAAAAAAGAAGAAGAAAAATAATTCAACCATGCTTTTCCTTCTTATTGTTAAAACTGAAACTCTTAAGTCAAATTAAATTTGTAGGATCACAGGAGTCATTTTTCAGATGCCAGGTTGTTGACTCCTGCTAATAGTAGCCATTTTGGAATACTTAGTAAAAATTACCAGACAGAAAGCACAGCAGTATTAACTGTGTTAATGCATGTATTAATTAGAGATCGACTACAAAAAGACATTTTTGATGGTTTTAGAATTTCATTTATAGGTTTAGGAACTCAAGTGTTCCCAGTGTGTCCAGCTATTGATGTGCAAGGCACTGAACAGCTATCCTTTAATCTTCAGAGTGTTTGGGCAGGACACAGGAACAAAACAATATTCTTTGCTTGTTCTTACTTATTTTTTCTTGTTAGATTTCTTTTGCATCTTTCCTCCAGGAGCTAAAAGCAGTGTACACAGATTTTTCTCAAATTTCCTCCCCCAAAAAACAACCTGGAGAAGTAGATTGGGCTGAAGGGATAGTGAGCAGCCCAAATTCACCTACCAAGCTTCCAAGAATCCCAGCAAGAGTTGCTAGAGGCTCTATCAGAAACTGGTCTGACATTGACTGTTTTTTCCTGCATCATGTCTACAGCACCCATTTGACTCACGTGGTATAGAATGGACAAAGCTAAATTGAGTATGCATATTAAACAATTCTAAAAAATTCCCTGCAATATATAACATTTGAGAGCAGATACTTGGCTGTTCTTCAACAGACAAGAGCAAAATACTTCCTCACATTGTGAAGTGAGAACTCAAGAGCTGTAGAACTAGGAAAACTCCATGAATATAGGGAAAGCATCAAAGATCTCCCCCACGTGGTCCTTCATGAAAGTATTAAAGTAAGCTCTTTCCCATGAGTTCATACATTTTTGCCATCCAGTGCATGAAACCCAACTGTTTCCTTATCCTCCATGTTTTAATAAATCAAGTGACCCCAAAGAAGTTAATCCTTGATCTCTCTATTGAAGCAACCTCTGAAAAAAATAGAGCAAGTTAAACTGACGCTCCTAGTTTAAGAAACCAAACTTTATTTTCATGTTTACATGTAGTTACTGAATAAAAAACAGAGATTTGCCTGATGATTGGATTTGTCTTTAAAACATTTTTGTTGTGGTATTGGAACTTGGGCAAAGTATGAAGCCCTCTTTCCATCCCCACCCCCTCATTTTCACCTCAGTGTTAATATGTTAAACTAGTTCCTTTACTTGAATTATTACCATGATTGATCAGATCTTATAGGTAGATGGTTTTTTTTTTAGCCTGGAGTGCACATGGGTATGTTTGGGAAATACTAAAATTGCCAAAATTTGCAGCCACTTGGAAAATAGAAAGGGACTAATGATGCAGATTTTAGGAAAATGATCAAGCATTTTCATATACTATTGAATATTGTAGTGAATATGTCAATATCTCTTTCAATCTTGGAACATAAATGTAATGTAATGTGATTTTTTTTATTTTAAAATGTTATTGTAAACCGCTCAGAGTCCCCCGTTGGGGGGAGATGGGCAGTGATATAAATTTAAATAATAAATAAATAATATAAATAAATAAATTTAAAAACAACAACCTGTTTCTAAACTTCAGATGTACATATCCTAAGCTATCCACACCTAATTTATTCAGAGGTTTCCCTTTCTCCAATTTCTAATATACCCATGCAATCATCCCTTTCTTGTAGGAAGTGAAATGGAATATAATCATTACTAACAACTAAAAAAAGTCTGTTGATAAGAAACCAAAATGAGATCACAGTAAAAGGGGAACAAAGGCTCAGCAAAATCAATTTTGCAAATCCATTCTATAAAAGAAAGAATTTGTTCAATGCTTTCTGAAAACAACAAAACTTTACTGCATTTCATTTTAGTATATGAAGCTTTAAAGCACACGTTAGAGAACATCTTCAACACACCATGATTTTAAACATCCATTGTTTTCAACTAAAGAATAAAACTCTGCAAGCCAACATAATCTATATTAGCTACTTAACAGGCAACCTTTCCCAAATGAACCAAAACTAGTTCTCAGCCACAGCATCTCTTAAAGTACATCTGGCACACTTTTTAAAAAAGAAATTGTACCAATTTTGAATAAAAGAAAAGCATAGTAATAATAATATTCATTAGGGGCTTTGAAACCTCTGTATTGATTTGGTTAATCAGAGATCTTAACATGCAGATGAAAAATCTCTAGAAATCTTTATTTAAATTAATGAATGATTTAGGAAAGCATGGGGAAAGCAACACACTGAATACACAGAATATGTGAAATAGATAATAAGATACAAAACAGTTGTTTTAAACACTAGTACTTTCTCAGTGATGGTGCCTCCTCTAAGTTCCCTTTCCAGAGAGATCCATTAATAGTCTTCTATCAGGATTCTTCCTGATGTAATCTTGTTTTGCTTCTGATTTATTTAATTTATTTCAGTTGGACTTCAGCATGATTAAGATTTATTATGATTCACTGTAAAATTGATGGTGCTCCGTGTCACAATTTGTTGCTCTTTCTGATGCATTACTGTACTGTTTTAAATATATTTTTAGTTTTTAATGTTATTATTTTTATAGAACTTCATTAGTGGCTACTGATAAGTAGGACATAGGTAGAAAAACAAGCCAACCACGGAGCAGTCCAATCTAGGACGCAGTCCCACAAATGAATGCAGAGGTAAAAATTTGGATCTGCAAGAGTTCAGATGGTACATTTTTCCCATGTAACTATCACTTAATTGTGGACAGCCTCAAGATAGAATCTCCTCCAGTTACTCAATGACAAGGTGATCCTTTAAATGTAATGCATATTACATCAAAAAAAAAACCCCCACAAAAAAACCAAAACCCAAAAAACATCAACCCACATAAAGCTATTCCATGCAGTTCACTCCAAACTTGAGAAACAGAAATTCCATACAAGTAAACAAAGGACAGCAATCCACATCAAAGGACAGAGCTCACATCAAAGGTCAGAGATTTACTTTAGAGGATACCATAAAGCAAAAGATAACAACAGAATGCTCTTTAGGTTTTCTCTCCAAACCTTGATTACCAATACTCTTTGAAGGCAGGTTGTAAAGGGAAAGAAAACAGAAACCAAGACTCTTAGCTGTTCCATCAACTTGAGCATTTTCTTAATAGTCACAGTTCATAATCTCACCAGGGAAAAACAACTAATTTTCAGTTAAATTACCTAGCAATATTCCCTGTTGAGACCCCATGATTAAAATATGACTCTAAAATTCTTGACAAATTTCTGGAGGCTTTTCTTTATAATACAATATTGAGAAGTAAAATAAAATGATTGAGCTTTTGATGATTATAAGTATAATAAGTTCATCCAGTTATTGATAGGCAAGTAAATGTACATGCATATGGAAAGGTTTCAAATTATGCTGATATATTTTCTCATATTCATCCCAGAGCAAATTTAGAGAATGGAAGAAGACTGTTGATAAAACATGTAATTACTGAAGCATAGTATGCCAGCAGACAGAGATTATATACTGTATGTATATTTCAGTTGCAGAAGGCATTTGAGAATCATTTAAGAGCAAAAGATGAATGAGGTGGCCCACTTTTACATCAACACACAAGCACAATAGTGTCAAGAAAAAAGCTGGTAGAAATTTAAATTTTAATTCAGGAGATAAAAGAAAAATCCCTGTAAGGTACAGTTACTTACATCATGGCCTACAACTTCAGTCTGTGTGGATTTATCTACTTGAGAGACAAGAGCACTCTGTAAATGATGAGCTTTTTCCTGTGGGGAAAAAAATAAGACATATTCCTGGTCAGTCATGCTGAATAGGTTTTCTTAACATTCTCAAAATAATTTAACCCCCTCTCTCCACCCCAGAGGGAAAATATCCCACAGTAGCAACTATGGGGAAAGCAGTGAGGACTTTTACACTATTTTCAAGGGAGAAAACATTCTCCTGATGTTTTCTTGCTAATGCACAGTTTAGGTAGATGCTGAGGTCATAAATCAGGCATAACTGTAATTTTCAGCATTAAGGGAAAGTCACCATGGTGTGATACACAAAAGACCATTTCCTAAGAAATACATGTAAGACTTAAAAAAAAAAAACTTTGTAAACATCCACAATCTGATATTCTTTGGAGATGCTGATAGAGTTTTATACATACCAAACCATCTGTCTTAAAAATTGAAGATGTATGGACCCTTGTTTTCCATTTGTTTGGCCAAGGGAATACAAAACAAAATTGAACTAAAACTATGGAGGACAATTGACTGTGAATGAAAGGTCAGGAGAAAAGATCCAGATATTCTTATTATAATATTTATCTTCCACTTGCCATAAATACTTTCCCCTATTCCAGTTTTACATGCTCTAATTATTTTTTCCTCTTACACTTGACTGTAAAATTCATTAAGCACCTATGTTTTACTGATGTATTATTGAGGGATATATGAATTATTTTGTTTTTAGTTATTTGCATATGCCCATTTATAAATCTCTTGCATTCTGGCTCTATGTTAATTTACTGATTTATATTTTACTCCATAAAATTTGCATTCTAGTACAGATTTAATTATACATTTGAATGATCACCACAATAATATTTCTAAAGGCATTTCCTTTCAAAACACAGATATGTAATTTTTATTATTTTTTTCTAACTGAGAAAAGTATATGAATATTTGGGAACATCAAAAACTGGTTAACTACTGATCCATGAATCAGTTTATCCTTGCTAAGACTGAATCCCTCAAGCATCCTTAATATCATATGATCATTTCAAACTACTTATAGGAAATGTAATTTGACCCAACATTATTTATCCCTGGTTAATTATTTGGCATTAATTTGCAATTATCACAGACTTCTGTTAAACACACACATGGCATAGATCCAGCAGCTGTATTCACAAATGCTTAAGAAGAGGTATTTATTCTTTTGGGCAAAGTCTCACTAAGATAGCTTTATCCACTAAGATGACTCATGAGACAGTGACTCACATTCCATCCTCAATTCGGCCAGGAAAGCTGCAGAATACACAAACATGACCAGTGAAAGCGATGTTTGTGGTTCCAAAAGATAAGGCATAATGAGCTCTGTTCTGCTCCATCATGTTTTCCATCCTTAGGAGTTAACACCACCACAAATCCTTCTACTTTTTTTCTTGAACAATTGCACCTCTTTCTAGCTGTTTTGTGTAGACTGCCAATTCCTTCCTGTCTAGAATTATGGAGCAATCTGGGTGCCATGCACTTTGCATGCCAAAGTGAGGATTAAAGAAATGGAGCAAAATGTATCTCGATTATTAAGTGGTGCCTCAAAACACAGAGGGAAGGTATAAACTTCCAGGATGGTCTTTGACTGTAATAAAGATTTGTTTGGTATAAACTTCTAACTATCAATGTCAGGAGATACACTGCTGACTGTTAGATGCTAGGTTATGTAACAGATCTACGACTTCATGTTCTGCTTCTGGGTTCTAAGATGCAAATGACTGACTACTGTTCAGAGACAAACAAGGGGCTAAACTAGATACACATTTGATACGATTCAGCTGAGCTCCTCCTTATGAACTGTGTTACTGGGAGCTTAGAAATATGTCTGAGGACAGGACCTCACACTGAAGCATAATCTGTTCTTTTATTTCTTCCCTTCACTGAATGATTCCTCAGAGCCCTTTGTAAGCTTGATGCTTGAGAAGGGGATTTCTTAAACATAGGTCTCTACTATAGGGAGTTCCCTATTCCTGTGTCATGCGCTGCCTACCTCTGAATAACGTTCAGACACTGGGTTGCAAAGCAGGCTCTGGTTTATTTCAGGATAGGTACAACGTTGTTAGAAAAAGCTGAGAGTGACAGGAGCGCGCCGGTGCGGGGTTTAAATACCCCGCGCCGGTCAGCGCCCCCTCGCTCTCGGTCACGTCACCCCCCTTTGTCCCATGCGTTGCCCTGCCATTGGTTGAGGGTTTCTAGGATCGCCCATCCTCAGGTTTTCATTCTTCTGCTGATTGCTTTCAGCTGGGCGATCCCCGTGGTATTGCTGCTGATGGCTTGGGTGGCTCCGTGATCCGTTTATCTATTGTTTGTTAGCCGTTAGTCGTTGTGGGTTGATGGCTACTTAACTTGTACCCCTTCACCTATTTCCTTGTCATTGTCATGAGTGCCATTGCGCTGATGACTTTAGCTCAACGGCACTCATGACATACTGCCCCCTTTCCGAATAGTGTTCTCCCCCGGGTTTCTGGGTTTCCCCCATGGAGCTGTCAAAACGCCATTTTTTTTTTTTTTTTTTTTTTTTTTTTTTTTTCAAAGTTCCCGCCGGAGTAGTTGTCGCCCCTCCCTTTGCTCCTCCCTCTACCACGTGCCTTCCCAGGGTGTGTCCATGGTGCGCATGCTCGGGTTCTGACCTGGCGTGCGCATGCTCCAACCACACCCTGTTTGTTTGGCTCAGTTCGGCGAGGCGAGAGGCGTGGCTGGTCGGGTGCTGCTCAGCTCCAGGTAGGGCCCTTTTTTGCTTATTTGGAGTGCGTCGCCTTTGTTGTGTCTCCTGGGCGTTGCCCCCAGGTTGCCCTGTTGACTTGCTTGCCACTCCCCCGCGGCCAGGGGGCGGGGGGAGGGTGCTGGCGATCGTTTGTCACCACCCCGTGGGCCCGGGGCGGGGGGAGTGAGTCCCGGGGGGGGGAAGGTCCACCCAAGTCGCGGGCTTGGGGGGGGCCCCTTCCCTTGGGGCACGGGAGGCGGGGGGAGGCCTGCGGGGGGGGGGGTTGGTTTTGCTGACCTTGATTGCGGTTTGTCGGGGTATGCCCGGTGGAATGCTCTGGTCAGGTCAGGCGCTTTAACGTTGTGCGCCGCCACCCATTCCGGGTGGGGGAAGTGTTTCCACCTGACCAGATAGTGTAGGGTTCCTCGTTGCTTGCGTGAGTCGAGGATGTCCCTTATCTCGAAGTGGTGTTGCCCGTCGATCATAAGCGGTGCGGGCTGAGGCGTGCTTGGGTGCCATCGGGAGGTGGTTGCCGGTTTTAGGAGGCTGGTGTGGAACACCGGGTGGAGCCTCCGGAGGTTGTGTGGCAGGTCCAGGCGTATTGCTACCGGGTTCACTATTTGCGTGACTCGGAACGGCCCGATGTACTTAGGCCCCAGTTTTTTCGAGGGTTGGGTTGACTTTAGGAACTTGGTGGAGAGATAGGCCATGTCCCCCGCCTGGAACGTCGGTTGTTGGCGCCGGTGCTTGTCGGCCTGCTCTTTGTAAGCAGCCTGTGCCTCCTTCAGCGCCGCCGTGATTACTGGCCATGCTTCCGCGATCTTCCGTCCCCAGTCGCTGGCGTCCACCTGGGGTTCCGGGGGTTGAGGTAGCTCCGGTATGGGGACGAAGTCGCGCCCCGAGACTACTTCGAACGGGGTTTTTCCCGTGCTCGTGTGGACGGCGTTGTTGTATGCGACTTCGGCGAACGGGAGCAGTTCAGCCCAGTCGTCCTGGTGGTAGTTCGTATAGGATCGTATAAATTGCTCTAAGGTGGCATTAAGAACCTCAGTGGCTCCGTCCGTCTGCGGATGCCAAGCCGTAGACAGGGCCTGTTGGGTCCCCGTCAGCTTCAAGAAGGCCCGCCAGAATTTGGAGGTGAACTGTGTGCCCCTGTCGGTCACCACACGTGCGGGACATCCGTGTAGCCTGTACACGTGGATGAGGAAGAGTTTGGCTAGTTGTTGTGAGGATGGGACTGACGTGCAGGGGATGAAGTGGGCCTGCTTTGAGAAGTAGTCCTTCACCACCCAAATGGCCGTTTTCTTCTGGCTGGGTGGGAGGTCCACTATAAAATCCATAGAGATTTCCTCCCATGGGCGGGAGGGTTCTGCCACCCGTTGCAATAGCCCCGCGGGTTTGCCTGGTGCCCGTTTGGCCCGAGCGCACGTTGGGCAGGACGCCACGTAGGTTTTTACGTCTCGCCTGAGCGCGGGCCACCAGAATTGCCGCCGTGTTAGGTGTAGGGTCTTGAGGAACCCAAAGTGTCCCGCTTGCTTGGCGTCGTGTGACCTATGCAAGATCGCCTGGCGTTGCGAGTCCGGGACGTAGATTCTGCCTTCCCCCCATGCTAGGTCTTGCGCCATCGTTACCTTGTCGGGGTTTGCCAGGAACCAGGGGTCGGTTTTGAGGGCGGCGGCGAGGTCCGTGCGCATTCCCCCTGGTAGTTGCGGTTGCCTTCTTTCCGTCGCCGGTTGTCCCGCCGTCGGCTGCGCCGTAGCGTCGAGCTGCCTCCGTGCGCCGCTTCGGGTGGTCACGGCCATCCCCAGTTGCGAGGCGGATAGGACCGTCCCAATGGTGTCTGGGGCGGGCTCTTCGTCTTGGGGCAGCCGGGAGAGGGCGTCGGCCAGGAAGTTCTTCTTGCCCGGCATGAACTTCAACTGGAAATCAAAGCGGCTGAAGAATTGTGCCCATCGGACCTGTTTTGGGCTAAGGCGTCTAGGCGTTCGTAGGGCCTCGAGGTTCCGGTGGTCCGTCCAGACCTCGAATGGTTGGGTGGCTCCCTCGAGTAGGTGACGCCATGTTTCTAGTGCCGATTTCACCGCAAAGGCTTCTTTCTCCCAGACGTGCCATCTCCTCTCTGTCTCGGAGAACTTCCTTGACAGGTAGGCGCATGGTTTCAGGAGCCCCGTGGAGTCTTTTTGTAGGAGGATGGCTCCCAGGGAGAAGTCTGAGGCGTCGGCTTGGACCACGAACGGCCGTTCTGGGTCCGGGTGCGCGAGGATTGGCTCCGTCGTGAACAGCGCTTTCAGCTTGTCGAATGCGGTCTGGCACGCGGGAGTCCAATTCAGCACTGTGCCTGGGTTCTTGGCGCGTCTGGTGTCCCCCACCCCTTTGGTTTTGAGGAGGTCCGTTAAGGGTAGGGCTATCTCAGCGAACCCCCGGGCGAAGGACCTGTAGAAATTCGCGAATCCCAGGAAGCTCTGTAGTTGCCGTCTGTTGCGGGGCCGCTCCCAGTTTAGTACCGCTTCGACTTTTGCGGGGTCCATCTCGATGCCGTCCCCGGAGATTCGATACCCCAAATAGTCTAGGCGGTCTTTGTGAAACTCGCACTTTGTGGGCTTTGCATAGAGCTGCGCCCTTCTGAGCTTGTCGAGGACTTGCCTGACTAAGGTTACGTGTTCCTCGTATGTTTTTGTGTAAATAAGGACGTCGTCGATGTAGACCAGGACCCCTTTAAACAGATGTTCATGCAGTACCTCATTGATGAGCTGCATGAACACCCCAGGGGCCCCCGCGAGTCCGAAGGGCAGTACCTTGTACTGGAAAGCGCCTAGGGGGCAGTTGAACGCCGTCTTCCATTCGTCCCCCTCCCTGATTCGGATGCGATAGTACGCCTCGCGCAGGTCCAATTTGGAAAAGACTTTGCCCGTGGACAGGTGGGCGAGCATGTCCTTCACCAGGGGTAAGGGGTATTTGTTGGACAGGGAAGCCGCGTTTAGGCCCCGGTAGTCGGTACAGAGCCGTAGGGTCCCGTCTTTCTTCTCCCGGAATAGGACGGGGGCTCCGACCGGTGAGCATGCTGGCTCTATAAATCCCCTGTCTAGGTTTTTATCGATGAACTCCCGGAGGGTTGCCATCTCCTTCGGGGTCATCGAATAGATCTTTGGTCTAGGTAGGGGGACGTCGGGCAGTAGGTCGATTCGGCAATCCGTCTTGCGGTGGGGGGGTAGTTGGTCTGCCTCTGCTTCTCCGAAGACCTCGGAGAAGTCGGCGTATTGTTCCGGTAGGTCTGCAGTGGTAGCGGCGTTGTCTTGTGTGGTCGCCTCCGCTCGTCCTACCGTGGGGTTGCTTTTGCCAGCTGGTACTGGTGCTCGATACTCGCCGTCGCCGAATGTGAAGGTGCGGGTCGCCCAGTTGATCCGCGGGTTGTTTTTCGCGAGCCATGGCATCCCCAGGACTGCAATGGGCCGTCCGATGGGCGTGACTACGAACGATGTGCGCTCGGTGTGAGTGCCCATTTGCAGGGTGACCGGCTCGGTTTGTAGCGTGGCTGGTTTCCCCCCCGCTGTGGAGCCGTCCAGCTGGTGGAATGCCAGCGGCGTGGGGAGGGGGAAGCAGCGGAGTTCGAGTTTGGCGACTAGGTCGGGGTGGATAAGGTTTTTTGAGCACCCCGAGTCCACTAGTGCCGCGGCCGTGGTGGCTCCGTTGCCTGCAGAGAGTTGAATTGCTGCCAATATTACGGAGCTTTTGTCGTTTCGTTGAGGTGGTTCGCGTTGCTGTCCCGCCGCCTGCCTCGCCACGCGTTTCAGGGCAAGCGGGGAGCATTTCCCGCCGGCTGGTCGGGGTCGGTATTGTCCTCTCCTCCCCAGTAAGCGTCCCAGCCCTCTTCCGGTGTCGCTGTGGCCACGGTCATTCGGCGGTGAGGGGGCGGCCCCGGGTTGGGTGGTTTGGGGCTAATTTTCGGGGCGGGCTTGGGCGCGCTGGTCGGCGGTCGGTTGGCGAAGCAGTCCGCCGTCTTGTGCCCTAATTTGCCACACCTCCCGCAGGGCTCCCGGTTGAACTTCTTTTTAGGGTATATGGGGCCGGCCATCCCCCCGTGTGGTGCGGGTACCTTTTTCCCGACGTAGTTTGTGTCTTCCGTGGTTGTCATAAGGAAGGTGCGGTGCGCGTGTTCGGCTTTCCCCGCGAGGTGGATCCACCCGTGTAACGTTTCTGGGTCGTCGCGGTAGAGGGCCCATTGGAGAACGTCGCGGTTGAGCCCCTTTTTGAAGATTTCCAGCAGGGTGGTCTCAGACCAGTCGCAGACCTTTCCCGCGAGGGCTTTGAACTCCAGGGCGTAGTCAGGGACCGTGCGTGCGCCCTGTTTAAGTCTCTGGAGTGCGCTTTTCGCCCGTACTTTGGCTAGGGGGTCTTCGAAATAGTTTTTCATCTCGTTGATGAAAGCAGGGAAGGTGGCGAGGGCGGGGGAGCTGGACTCGTACAGTTGGACGTACCAGTCCGCCGCCCTGTCTTGGAGTTTGATCGCCACGGCGCCGATCTTGTCGGCCTCGGAGTCATAGGAGTGTCCGTGCCTCCCCATGAACTCCCTAGCGTTGGTGACGAAAAACGAGAGTTTTGAGGGGGTCCCATCGAAGAAGATGGGGAAGTCCTTTGGGGCCCGGGCGTTTTGCGCGGCCCCGCCTCTCGCTTCCCGGGATGTGGTGTCGGCCGCCTGTGCCGTCTGCTGGCTTTCCGCTGGCTCGTGTGGGTTCGGTGCTTCGCTCGGGGTGTGGGCTTGTGCGGGGACGTCATTGGGTGGCGCGGGGGGCATAAGCGCCTGGAGCATGGTCCGGAGTTCCGTCAGCTGAGCCCGCATGGCCGCGAGTTCAGCTCGTGCCTCCTCGTCCACAGCCCGCACCGCCGCTGGGGCCGGTTCCGTTGGCGCGTCCTCGGGGGGGGGGGGTTCATCGTCCCTCCGCCGCGGGTCCGCTTCCTCCTCCGTCTGATGGGTGTCTCCGTCGTCCTCCTCCGTGTCGAGCACCGTGGGGCTGTCGCTCCACGCCCGTTGCTGGGGTGCGATGTGGGGCGCGGGGTCCTCCGCTGGTTTCGGAAGTCGTGCTGCTCCCTCCCGCGGTCGGGTTGCCTCCGTCGCCATCTCCCCTTGGGGTTGGAGCTGAGGCTCGGGTCGGGTGGGGCGGGCGTCCATGGCTCCGGGAGTCCGCGGTGCCTCTGGCCTCGGTCGGTCCTCCTCTGTCTCTTGCCGCGCGGCTCGCCCTCCTTGCCCGCGCCGTTCCGGCCTCATCTTGCTGGTCTTCTCGCCGTCTACTCCTCCCGCGGCTCGTTGTCGTCCGGTGGGGCTCGGCGAGGCTGAGTTTATGACTCTCAGCTTTATGTCATGCGCTGCCTACCTCTGAATAACGTTCAGACACTGGGTTGCAAAGCAGGCTCTGGTTTATTTCAGGATAGGTACAACGTTGTTAGAAAAAGCTGAGAGTGACAGGAGCGCGCCGGTGCGGGGTTTAAATACCCCGCGCCGGTCAGCGCCCCCTCGCTCTCGGTCACGTCACCCCCCTTTGTCCCATGCGTTGCCCTGCCATTGGTTGAGGGTTTCTAGGATCGCCCATCCTCAGGTTTTCATTCTTCTGCTGATTGCTTTCAGCTGGGCGATCCCCGTGGTATTGCTGCTGATGGCTTGGGTGGCTCCGTGATCCGTTTATCTATTGTTTGTTAGCCGTTAGTCGTTGTGGGTTGATGGCTACTTAACTTGTACCCCTTCACCTATTTCCTTGTCATTGTCATGAGTGCCATTGCGCTGATTACTTTAGCTCAACGGCACTCATGACATCCTGTAACCCCACTTCTAGAACTCTCTACTTATACAGAAAGGAAGTCTGCTGTGTTCTTACTTGGAATCATGTAATGGCAAAGAAAAAGGAAGATCTATAGACCCTAGCTACTCTTGAAGGATATAACTAATATAATGGTTTAATTTTTGAAGATCTACTATAGATCTATATGTAATTTAGGAATCACTTTTCTAAACAATGTCCAGATGAACAGAAAAGTTTTGACAGGGCAGCCTATACACATACATTTTTGTTTTTTTTAGTTAGTCATGTATTTTAATTCCATGTAGCTAGCTGAATTTTTCCTAGAATCTTAGTTTCCTAGAGAATCTAGAATCCTAGATTCCTAGCTCTCAATGCAGCATACTGTGTAATACAATATATTGCCAAACTTGATAAAATAATGAAATTAAAATATATTACAAATCAACACATTGGTTAAATCATAGCCAGCTTCTATTTGCTAATATTTAAATTGGATAGGATGGTTAGTCACAGATATCTATCCTTCTCCCATTCAGCCAGAAGGGCATTTCCAACATTTATATAAAGAACTTGGGCATTATACAGTTCCAAAGCAGGAAGAGTTTCATAGCATATATAGCAGCATTTCTGGCTAAGCATATTTACCATCATACAATATATGGTTGCGTGGATGGATGGATGGATGGATGGATGGATGGATGGATGGATGGATGGATGGATGGATGCATGCATGCATGCATGCATGCATGCATGGAATCCTGGTACAGCAATGATGTGACAGCTACTCCCAAAGCAGGAATATAGGATGGGCTTCCATGCATCTCAGTATGAGCAGCAGAGACTTTCCATGCTGCATTGTACATTAAAGACTTATTTACTATTCTATGGTTATGATAATAGTCCCTACTTAAATGTCACTTTATTCCGGACTACTTCTAAACTCACACTAAACATTACTTACTGATTTACGGTAAGATTTCTTGTAAGATTCCAGAAATCCTCCTTAAACTTAGATATATCAAACAGACAAAATCAAACAAACACTGAAAAATGAGAGTTTTAATGCGCTACATGCACAAGCAAAACAGTATAGTAGACACCCTTTCTGTATTGTGGGCACTCCTCTCTCCTTTAGATTTTGATATCCTTGTATGAGAATGTCAAAATAACATTAAATTGTTTCTTAAAATTTTGGGGAGGATCTCTTGGAGTCTCTTTACCAACCCCTGCAATTATATACTCAGTGCTCACCCTGTATAATCACAGGGAATGCAACACATGGCATTAAGTCAATCCTGGCCAGAATTTTGCCATGACACTGTTTCCCTTAGGGGACGATTGCTATTTTATAAAGGGTAAATCTCCAACTTTGAAAAGAACTGTGACCCTCTGTAAAAAAATTCTCATAATTAACCACCAAATTTTCCATCTACAAACGGGATGGTGAATTTATGTCTGTAGATTTTATCTGCCCCCCAAATATAAATTTATTTATTTATTTATTTATCTTATTTATCCCTGCCCATCTCCTCCCATCAGAGGCCTCTGGGCGGTTTACAACAAATGATTAAAACCATCAGAATAATAAAATACAATAAAAATACTATAAATAGAAATAAAAATAAAGAATAAAAATCCAAGCGATGAAAGATCTAAAACAGTCCAAGTGTGGGAGGAGTGGTCTATAACAACCATCCCCATGGAACTCTATTCCCCTCTCCACCCCAAGCGAGGCGGCAGAACCAGATCTTCAGACTCCGCCAAAAGGCCAGGAGCGATGGGGCCAATCTCACCTCCAGGGGTAGCATGTTCCACAGGGCGGGAGCTACTGCAGAGAAGGCCCACCTCTTGGACCCCACCAGATGAAATTCTTTTACAGACGGGGTCCATAGCATGCCCTCTCTGCACGATCGGGTGGGACGGGTTGATGTAATGGGGAAGAGGCGGTCCCTCAGGTAACCTGGTCCCATGCCATGTAGGGCTTTAAAGGTAATAACCAACACCTTGAATTGGACCCAGAAGCAAACTGGTACCCAATGCAGCTCACACAGCAGTGGTGTCACACGTGCCCTTCTGGGGGCACCAAAAACAGCTCGGCAGCTGCATTCTGGACCAGCTGAAGCTTCTGGATACTTTTCAAGGGTAGCCCCATGTAGATCACATTGCAATAGTCTATCTGAGAGATAACAAGGGCATGAGTGACTGTTCGAAGGGCCTCCTGGTCCAGGAAGGGGCATAACTGGTGCACAGCACGTAGCTACACAAACGCTTTCCTGGCCACAGCTGCCACCTGCTCTTCGAGCAGGAGCCATGAGTCCAGGAAGACCCCCAAGTTATGCACCGGGTCTGTCTGGGGCAGTGCAACCCCATCCAGAACCAGAGATGTTAATGTCCCGGATACAGAAGAACCATTAACCCACAGCCACTCGGTCTTACCAGGGTTCAGTTGAAGCCTGTTGTTCCCCATCCAGGCCCGCACAGCCCCCAGACACTCGGAGAGGGGGATCACGGCATCACTTATTTCACCCGGGATGGAGATATACAATTGAGTATCATCAGCATACTGATGATACCTCATCCCATGGTGACGGATGATCTCACCCAGCGGTTTCATGTAGATGTTAAAAAGGAGAGGGGAGAGTACTGATCCCTGTGGCACCCCACAAAGAAGGGACTGTGGGGCCGATCTCTCCTCCCCTATCAACACCGACTGGGATTGGCCCTGGAGGGAGGAGGTGAACCAGCGTAAGACTACGCCGCCCACCACCAACTCCCTGAGCTGCCCCAAAAGTGTACCATGGATGATGGTATCGAAAGCCACTGAGAGATCAAGGAGAGCAAGGATGGATGCACTGCCTCCATCCCGCTCCCACCAGAGATCATCTATAAGTGCGACCAATGCCGTTTCCATCCCATAACGGGGCCTGAAACCTGACTGAAAGGGGTCTAGATAATCTGTTTCCTCCAGGACCCTCTGGAGCTGCAAAGCCACATTCTCAAGCACCTTCCCCAAAAAGGGGAGGTGGGAGACTGGACAAAAATTGTCCAGAACAGTAGGGTCCAGTGATGGCTTCTTGAGGAGGGGGTGTACCAATGCCTCTTTAAAGTCCACTGGAAATACCCCCTCTCCCAAGGATGTATTAACCATCACATGGACCCAACCATATGTGACCTCCCTGTTAATGTTTTCTACTACAGATTAAGGTTACTATGGTAACTAATCATTTTGGCTGGGTGAAGAGGTTGAATTTAGTTGTCGCCTTTTCACGTGTTAATGGTTGCATTGCCTAAGGGAGGAACTTGCCTGAACTTGTTTTAGTTTCAGTTTCCCTTCTGTGTAGGCTTGCAGAGAATCTGCAGCTGAGAGAAATCTATCCTCTCAGCAAACAGCCTTTAAATATGTTTGTTTTCTGTAAATAAAATTATTTTTATAGAAATGCCTGGGGTGTGACTTTTCTGATCTCTCCTGGTCCAAAATGCTTTCCTAGCAATCTGCCAACAGGTTATGGGCCCAGTAAGCAGCCCAGTAAACCCAGTAAGCCCAGTAAAACCCAGAGAGAATAGAGAGATCAGCTCCACACCTCATGCACAATTTAAAGGCAGGTAGCAAAGACCTGTGAAGATTTTCTTTGGAGCTGCCTGGAGATTTTCCAGCAACTGCCAGTCTACAGGACAAAGAAGCCAGCTGAGGTGACTTGCAAAAGAAGGGAGAAGCCATTGCTACCTCCCAGCCCGCAGCGATGCCTCTGGAGTGCCTATCAGAGACCAACTATTTGAATTGGGCCCTGAAGATGGAGATGTATCTTCGCAGAGAGAATCTTTGGCTGCCAATTGGTGAGCAAACCCCCCAAAATCCCAGTGCTGAATGGCTTAGACAGGATGAGTGGGCTAGAGCCACCATTATCCTGGAAGTTGAGGACAATCAGCTAGTCCATGTGCGAGGTATGCAGTCTGCAAAGCAACTCTGGGACGCTTTGAGAGACTTGTATGTAAAGGCAACAGCAGGGAGTAAAGTTACCCTGACAAAAATGCTGTACAAAGCCTACCTTGCAGAAGGAGATAGCCTTCCTGAGCACTTGCATTATATTCAGCAGCTGTTTGTTGAGTTGCAGGAGAGAGGAATGGAATTTACACCTCTCACAAAATCCTGTATCCTCCTGTCCTCACTGAATGAAACGTGGGACATGCTGATTTGTACCCTGGAGGCTATGCCTGAAGCAGACCTCACCCCATCATACGTTACACAGCGCTTACTTGCTGAATGGGAGAAGAGAGAGGAAAGACCCCCCCCCCCATCTCTTCTGGAAAGCTGCACTACCAGAAAACAAGGGAAAAGAAGGGAAAGGAAGCTGAGGCCACAGCACTAGCCAGCCAGCAATGCTTCACTTGTGGTTCAGCTGGACATTTGCAGAAAGACTGTGCCTTGAGACCCAAGAGTAGAAAGACAGAGAAGAAGAACACAAGGGCAACACAGAAGAAGGCTCTTCAGACAACCCAAATTGCACAGGTTGCTGAGAAGGGTAATTCTGATGTATGGGTGTTAGATTCTGAGGCCAATTGTCATTTATGTAATTGTAAAAGCTCTTTTGTGTCACTGTCTAAAACTGAAAGACAAAGCGTATCTTTGGCTGATGGGTCTGTGACCAAAATTATGGGACAAGGTGACTTGTATTTATCCTAGTTGGGAGAAAATGTAAAAGGTGTGTTGTATGTGCCCAATTTACAATCAAACCTTTTATCTGTGGCACAATTGGCTGCAACATAACATTTAAGAAAAATGGTTGTGAGATAAGTAAAAATGGAAAATTGTGTGCTACTGGTATATTAAAAGACTCCTTGTACATTGTGCAAAATGCAAGGAAGCCAAGCTGCAAGGTTGCAGTTGGCAACACTCCATATCATGACCAATGTGTACACCTGATGCACAGGAGATTTGGTCATGCTAATTTCAAGTATATAGCACAAATGTCACAGCTGTGTGCTGACCTAAAGATAAAACCCTGTGATAATACTTAGATTGTGTAGTTCGCAAACAATGCAAAACACTAAAAGCTCCTGTGAGTAAGCACAGTGACAGAGTTACAACTAGACCTTTGGAAATTGTACACTCTGACATTATTGGTCCTTTTGCTCCAAGTCTTGGACAAGCAAGGTATGCAATGACCATTGTTGATGATTTCTCAAGATACACATTTATCTACATCTTAAAACATAAAGATGAGGCATTTGAGAAATTTAAAGGTTTTGTGACATTGGCAAATAGAAAATTCCCTAGGCCTGTATCTGCACTCCAATGTGATAGAGGAGGAGAATACCTTTCTCACAAATTCAAAAGTTTCCTAGCAGAAAAGGGGATAGAACAAATTCTTTCTAACCCTTACACCCCTCAGCAAAATGGTGTTGTTGAAAGAAAGGGCAGAACCTTGCAAAATGTGATGGAATGCATGCTTAAAGATTCACATTTATTGTTTAAGTATTGGGGAGAGGCAATATCTACTGCCTGTTATGTACAAAACAGATTGTATAACTCTGTGATTCAGGACACTCCATTCCATTTGTTTTATGGTGTGAAACCAAAGGTAAACCATCTTAGAGTGTTTGGTAGCACTGCTTGGGTTCATATACCAAAACAACAGAGAAGGAAAGGAGGCCCCACAACAAAGAAAGCCATCTTTGTTGGCTATGAACAAAGCCAGAGGAGCTACAGGTTCATAATGGGAGAGAAATTAATAATTAGCAAAAGCACTTCTTTTGCTGAACAGAACTGAGGGAGATTAAATTCTAGCTCTCCAGTTGATCTGACCACCACAAGAGAACAGCAAGGACTTGCTGGTAGTGATTTTTTGCCTAAAGGACATTAAAACAGAAAAGCAAACTGAAGATCTGTCTGATGAGACAGATGCTTCTCAGGAAAGTGACAGGAGTCAAAATTTAAGCCCTGTATTACTTCGCAGATCTCAGAGGAGTAATAAAGGCATTCCTCCATCACGTTTTCAGGCTGAAACAGTAAAGGCTTTTCACATATTCACAGAACCTGAGTCTTTAGAACAAGTGAATGCTTTACCACCTGAGATTGCACAAAATTGGCATTCTGCCATGCAACAGGAGTTAGCATCCTGAAAGAAAATAAAACATGGAAACTGGTAAATCTACCTCCCAATGAACGCTGTCTAGGTTGCAGGTGGGTTTTCAAACTGAAAAGGGATGCTGATGGCAAAATCCAAAAATATAAAGCAAGGTTAGTTGCAAAAGGGTTCACTCAAAAGAAAGATTTAGACTTTGACAAGACTTTTGCACCAGTTACTAAAGGTGAATCAATTAGATTACTGTTAAAAATTGCTGCACTCAAAGGAATGTCAGTTCACCACTATGACATTCAAACTGCATTTCTCTATGGTGATTTAGACCACAAATTATACATGCAGCAACCCCCTGACTATGAAAAAGGGGAGAATCTAGCCTGTGAACTAGATTCACAGAAGTCAATCTATGGGTTAAAACAAGCTGCTAGATCCTGGAACCAAAAATTAGATAAAAAAAAAAAAACTGCAGAATTTTGGTTTTGAAAAAGGAAAAGCAGATCCATGTGTATATATGAAGAAAGACAAACAAGGCTGTATGTATCTGTGCATTTATGTTGATGATTTGCTGCTGTTCACACCAACAGAAAAACAAAGGCTTGATTTTGAAGCCTGCATGAAAAGCCATTTCACATTAAAAAGCCTTGGAACTGTAACAAATAACCTAGGTTTGGAAATACACAGGAAGAAGGATGATAGCTTTCCGTTAAACCAAAGGGGAGATAATGTTAAAATGATGTGAATGGAAAGACATACAGAGTTGTCAAAGAAAATTGGTTTGCATCTTATTCTGTAGTATAAAAATGGGAGTGTTAATATGTTTTCTACTACAGATTAAGGTTACTATGGTAACTAATCATTTTAGCAGGGTGAAGAGATTGAATTTAATTGTCCCCTTTTCACATGTTAATGGCTGCATTGCCTAAGGGAGGAATTGCCTGAACTTGTTTTAGTTTCGGTTTCCCTTCTGTGTAGGCTTGCAGAGAATATGCAGCTGAGAGAAATCTCTCCTCTCAGCAAACAGCCTTTAAATATGTTTGTTTTCTGTATATAAAATTATTTTTATAGAAATGCCTGGCGTGTGACTTTTCTGATCTCTCCTGGGCCAAAATGCTTTCCTAGCAATCTGCCAACACTCCCAGCCTGCTTTTACTATCCAGGAGGGACACGGGTCTAGATGGCATGTGGTGGCATTTACTGTCCATAGGATCCTGTCCACTTCCTCAGGTCCAACAGGATCAAACTGCTCCCAGATAACTGGGTAAGCCTGTTCCCCTGGTATCTCTCCAGACCACGACTCATGCCTGGAGTCCAACTTGGAGCGGATCCGCGCGATTTTGTCCTGCAGATGCTCAGCAAATTCCTCTGCATGGCCCTGTAGGTGGGTCGCTGAACCCACCTTCCCCAAAAGGGATTGAATGATCTTAAACAGGGCCATTGGGCAGCATTCTGTAGACGTAATAAGAGCGGAGAAATATTGACGTTTCGCCACTTTTATCACCACAAGGTAGGCCTTAATGGCAGCTTTTACCTGTGTTTGGTCAAATTCAGTCTTCGTCTTCCTCCAGCAGTGCTCTAGGCATCTCTTAACCCTCTTCAGCACCCTCAGCTCCTCCGTAAACCACGGGGAGCGCTGGGTTCGATGCGACAAGAGAGGCCGCACAGGTGCAATCCTGTCCAAGGCCTCGGACGCCTCCCTATTCCAGGCTGCAGCTAGGGCCCCCGCTGGACCGTGCAGCAGATCACTGGGTATAACCCCGAGCTCCCTCTGAAACCCTACCGGGTCCATCAGTCGCTGGGGGTGGACCAATTGAATGGGTCCTACCTCCCTGCGGAAGGGGGTGGCATAAGAGAATCTCAGGGCCACCAGGGTATGGTCTGACCATGACAATGGGGACAGATCTATCTCTCCCCTCAGATCCCATTGCCACTGCTCTGACAAGAAAACCAAGTCTGGGGTGTGACCACTGTCTTGAGTCGGGTCCCGAATTATCTGGGACAGGCCCATGGCTGCCATGGTAGCCATGAACTCCCGAGCTGCCTCTGAGGCATGCCTCAGGGATGGCAGATTGAAGTCCCCCAGAACCATAAGCCTGGGGAACTCCACCGCCAGCCCCGAGACAGCCTCAAGCAGCTCAGGCAGGGAGGTTGGTACAGCAGCAACACTCCCAACTGTTCTCGGGAACCCAACTTGAAGAACAGGGTCTCACAACTAGCCACTTGTGGAGCAGGGCCCCTGAAGGCCACAAGAGACTCTCGGATGACAACAGCCACCCCTCCTCCCCTGCCTTGGGATCTCGGCTGGTGCCATACCATAAACCCATCTGGGCACATTTCCGAAAGGGGCACCCCCCCTTCCGTGCCCATCCAGGTAATACATCCAAGGACTTCCCCCTCCTCAGTGATCAAGTCACATATGAGGGGGGCCTTGTTATTAACTGACCTGGCATTAAGAAGCAGCAGCCAGAAACCAGGGCCCCTATGGATCTGCTGACCAGGGCCTGGGTCTGAGCGCAGAGGGCCAGAACACGCCACCGATAACAAACACCGAGGGCGTCTTCCCCGAAGATGGCCCGCCCTCCGGCTCCCGCCATAACATCCCCTACCCGTCACCACCTCAATAATGAGCCCCGCCATGTTGCCCCCAGTGACTCCTGATCCATTAGTCCCCACTCCTGGACCTTGGGAGTCTCTGGCTCTAAGTAGGGCTCCCTCCTTCCATTCATACATCTTTACTCACAGTCAATCTCCCACAGGATAAATACATTCCTTTTATAAATTATGAAGAAACAAAAACAATGTCAACAAAGATATAAATATTTTCAGATACTTAAATCAGATTCCTCCAATATGGCTGACACAAACAAATACATTATTGGCAAATATAACATTGACTCCAGCTGTGTGATTTGATCTATAAGCCTTTTTGGCCCACCAGTACAACTCTCTAAATGTTATCTTACTGAAGTCAATGCCAGTCGCTTTCTGCATAGATTTTAGTGGCAGGTGCATTAGTTAGTAAGATTGCAAGATTCATTATGTGAAGCTTATTCCAATTGCAACTAAAGTTTATTGACAACACTTGACATTAATTAAATCTCACTGTTATGTTCTCCCAATATTTTCCTGCCTACCTAGCTGAGAGAAGGAAGAGGTATATTAAGATTGTATAAACAGAACTGTCTGTGATGGTTGCCTTATTCAGAAAAAACACAGACTCACCAGCCAGGGCTAAGGATATCTGGTTTATTAAGAATAGAATGCAGACACGGAGAAAGACAGGAATGAGCACATGGCATGCGAGGTAGCCGGTAAATACCCGCGGTGTGGACCTGATCCTTCCCCACCCCCCATTGTCCCAAAGTCCTGACCGACGGTGAACCCGGAGTCTTGATGGGCAATCAGGGGGCGATTCCGGAGTCTCGATGGGCGATCAGGGGGATTAGCGCTGATTACCTCTGTCCTCTTCCTGTGTCCGGAGCAGGTGTGTCCCCCGTGGTAATGCAGAGATGTCAGGGAGATAGGATGATGGCTTCCTGGGTCAGGGCAAAGGTATGGCTCCTTTGTCCTTTATCTGTATTGTCTTTCAGTGCTTATGGGATTAGCACTGATTCTTTCCTCCCCCCTCCCCTTCACTGGAAAGGCATGTTCCCCGTTGTGATGTATGTATACATCGCAACGGGGGACATGACATACTGCCTCCCCAAAAAACTTCAAGGTGCCGGTTTGGGAGGATACGCTGCATGGAAGCGTGTAACTAGCCGTTGCACTGAGACATCCCGGGCATGCACCCACTCAAGGTGGGGGAAATGTCTCCAGCGGACCAGGTACTGAAGGGTGCCCCGTAGCCTTCGGGAATCTAGAATCTCCTTTATTTCAAAGTGCTGCTGCCCATCGATCATGATGGGAGGAGGCGGGGGGGTTCATTATGCCACTTTGAGGAGGTAGCCAGTTTCAGTAAGGCACAATGGAACACCGGGTGTATGCGTTTCAAGTTGTGTGGCAATTCTAACTTAAAAGTTACCGGGTTGATTATTTCCACCATTGGAAAAGGGCCAATGAACTTGGGGGCTAACTTCTTTGAGGGCTGCGGAGACTTAATGAAATTAGTGGAGAGGTAGACCTTATCTCCCACTTTGAAGTCTGGCTGTGCAGCCCTGTGGTTATCCGCATAATGCTTGTAGGTTGCTTGGGCTTTGGAGAGAGCCAGCTGAATGATTGGCCAAACACTGGCTAGCTGAGCAGCCCAGTCATCTGGGGAACAAGGCGGGGTAGCTGGCTGTGGCAACTCCGGGATCGTGACGAAGTCTCGTCCATAGACTACCCAGAAGGGGGTGTGGCCCGTGCTCTGGTGCACTGCATTGTTGTATGCCACCTTAGCAAAGGGGAGTAAGTCTACCCAATTATCTTGCTGGTAGCTTATGAAGGAGCGCAAAAATTGCTCCAGGGTGGAGTTAAGGATTTCCGTAGAGCCGTCCGTGTGGGGGTGCCAAGCAGTGGACAATGCCTGCTTGGTGCCAATCAACTTCAAAAATGCTTTCCAGAATTGTGAAGTAAATTGTGTACCCCTATCTGTGACCAAGCAGGAGGGGGTACCGTGTAATTTGTAAATGTGATTTAAAAAGAGGCGTGCCAGCTGTTGTGAGGAGGGAATGGAGGCGCATGGAATAAAATGGGCCTGTTTCAAAAAGTAGTCCTTAACCACCCAGATGACCATTTTCCGCTGGCTGGGTGGCAAGTCTACGAAGAAATCCATCGAGATTTCCTCCCAAGGGTGAGAGGGGCTTGCCACCGGCTGCAATAGTCCCTGGGGCTTACCCACTTTTCACTTGGCCATAGCACATGTAGGGCAAGCAGCAACATAATCTTTTACATCCCTCCTAAGCGTAGGCCACCAGAATTGTCGCCTTACCAGATGTAACGTTTTTACAAAGCCAAAGTGCCCTGCCGTTTTGTCATCGTGAGAACGTCTCAAAACCTCTGCTCGCAATTGCTCCGGCACGTACAGGCTATTTTGTTTCCAGGCCAAATCATTTTCAAAAGAAACATTGTTTTTATTGGTTTGCAACCATGTATCCATTTTTAAGGCTTGTATGAACTGCTGTTGCAATTGCGATGAAATTGACCTGCGTCACCGTCCCCTTGCGGGCGGTTGTGCCGGAGTATGCTGCGTTCCAGTTTGGCTGCGCATGACAGCTTGGCAACCCAGCTATGTGTCGGTCCACACAGTACCTATAATGTCTGATGTCTGACTGGCATCCTGGGGCCGCCTAGAGAGAGCGTCAGCTAAGAAGTTCTTTCTTCCCGGTATGAACTTCAGCTGAAAATTAAAGTGGCTGAAAAATTGAGCCCAGCGAACCTGCTTGGGTCTGAGGCGTTTCAGGGTACTGAGCGCTTCCAGGTTTTTTTGGTCCGTCCAGACCTCAAAGGGGCAAGTGGCCCCTTCCAGGAGGTGTCGCCATGCCTCTAAGGCAGCTTTGACGGCAAAAGCCTCTTTCTCCCATACATGCCATCTCCGTTCTGTTTCGGAGAACTTGTGGGAGAGGTATGCGCAGGGCTTCAGCTGATCATTTGGATCCCGCTGAAGCAAGATCGCCCCAATTGAGAAATCGGAGGCATCTACTTGGACCACAAAGGGCTTGGTGGGCTCGGGGTGTTGTAGAACCGGTTCGGCTGTGAACAGGCTTTTGAGATGATCAAAAGCTCTTTGGCAATCAGGTGTCCAGTTAATTGCGCTCCCGGGTTTCGTGCCTTGTGCGTGTCTCCCAAACCCTTGGTGTGGAGTAAATTAGTTAGGGGCAAAATGATTTCCGCTAGTCCCTTGATGAACCCCCTATAAAAATTAGAAAATCCCAGAAAACTTTGTAGTTGCCTCCTAGTGCGCGGGTGCTCCCATGCCAGGATGGCCTGGACTTTCCCAGGGTCCATTTCGATGCCCCTCTCAGAGATTCTGTAACCCAGATAATCTAGCTGAGATTTATGAAACTCGCACTTAGAAAGCTTGGCAAATAGCTCGGCTTTGAGGAGTTTCCTGAGCACCTGCTTAACCAAGCGTTCGTGCTCCTCTTCAGTCTCAGAATATATCAATACATCGTCTAAATACACAAGGACACCCTTGAACAAGTGTTCGTGCAAGACCTCGTTGATCAATTTCATAAATACCCCTGGTGCCCCTGCCAAACCAAACAGTAATACTTTATATTGGAATGATCCCAGTGGGCAATTGAAAGCCGTCTTCCACTCATTCCCCTCCCGTATGCGTATGTGGAAATAGGCTTCTCGCAAGTCCAGTTTAGAGAATATTTTCCCCTTTGCCAGATGTGCTAATATATCTTTGATTAGGGGCAAGGGATATTTGTTTGATATGGAAGCCAAATTCAATCCGTGGTAGTCCATACAGAGTCTTAATGTCCCATCCTTTTTCTCTCTGAACAACACTGGGGCTCCAACTGGCAAGTTTGCAGGCTCGATGAAGCCTCGTGCTAAGTTCTTGTCCACAAACTCCCGCAATGCTGCCAGTTCTTTCTGGGTCATTGCGTAAATTTTTGGCTTTGGCAAGGGTGTGTTGGGGACCAGTTCTATCGCACAGTCAGTCTTTCTGTGGGGTGGGAGTTTGTCTGCTTCGTTCTCCCCGAATACATCTGCAAACTCAGTGTAATTGTCCGGCAAGCCTTCCAGGGCTGCTGCAGCCAGATGTGTGGTTGTAGACGCCACCCTCCCCACCGCACCACAGGGAATTCGGCCCCCTGTAGGTGCTTGGTAGAAGCCGTCTGCAAACGTGATCGTCCTGGTTTCCCAATTTATGTATGGGTTCCTTCGTACCAGCCACGGAATGCCTAAGATGATTAAAGGGTGGCCCACCAGTGCCACGACAAATTTCAGACTCTCCCAGTGGCTGCCTAACTGCAGCGCCACTTCTCCAGTGAATTGGGTGACTGGGCCCCCTCCCGCTGCCGAACCGTCCAATTGCGTGAACACTATGTGGTGCTGAAGTGGAAAGCAGGGGAGATTTAAATCGGCAACCACATCTGGGTGCATTAGGCACCTACAACAGCCCGAGTCTATTAGAGCCCAGACTTCAACCGACTTCTCAGTGGAACCTAACTTAACTTTTACGTACAGGCTGGGACAGTTGGCTCACCCAGACGTCGCTGCACCCATTCTCCTCCTCCACCTGCCCTCTGGCGCTTGTCAGGGCAGGTGGCTGGTGTTTCCCGCCAGTTCTTCCTGGTCCTTCTCCTCCTCTTCACTGGAGTAAGGTAGTTCTTTTGCTCCGATCTCTCCCCTGGCCGCTGGCATCTTTTTGGGCCCTATGGGTGGTTTGCCTGGCATTTTTCCTGGCCTGTCAACTACCTTTGTTTTCGGGCATGCCGCCGCTTTGTGGTCCTCTTTCCTGCATCGAAGGCACTGCCCCTTGGCGAACCGTCACTCCCTCTCCTCTCTCCAGGGTTGGGATGTTGGCCTCACCGGTCCTGCAGCGGTTCGGGGTCCCTTTACCGTCACCGCTTGTTGCGCCGCCCTCTTGGCTTGTAGGAAGGTTTCCTGGGCATTTTCCGCTTTACCGGCCAGCAGTATCCACTCGTGTAGAGTGTTTGGGTCGTCTCTGCATAATGCCCACCTCAGAACATCCAAGTTCAGGCCCTCTTTGAAACGTTCAATTAGGGTAGACTGCGACCAGTCCACCACCTTTCCAGCCAGTGCTTTAAACTCCATGGCATAATCTGCTACAGATCGTTGCCCTTGGCTGATTCCCCTTAGGGATCTCTTCGCTCTCTCCTTTTCTAAGGGGTCTCTGAAGTGCAGATTTAGTGCCCAGAGGAACTCGTCGAATTCATCAAGCTCTGAGGCTTCTGCCTGGCATAGCTGCACATACCAGTCAGCCACCCCTCCTTTAAGTTTGTTAGCAATGGCATTAATTTTGCCCTTTTCTGAGCAGAAATATGGCCCAAATTCTTCCATGTAGTTCTTGGCATTTGTTAGGAAGAAGGATAATGTTGCTGGGTCCCCATCGAATTTGACCCCGAAGTCTTTCACCCCTGCTCCTGGTGGGCTCCAAACCACATCTGGTCGTCTGGACATACCTCGGGCTGCTGGGGTTCTCCGGTCTCGGTGTGGGGATTCCCCAAGCCGGACTCTGGACGGCGTTGCCTCAGTTTCATGCCAGCTCCAGCCTCTTCCCAGCGGTCGCATCTCCAGGGTGGGAGAGGGGGAAGATGACCTCCTGGCGGATTCCGCGAGGTGAACTCTGCCCGGCGGTGCCTCAGCCTCCTGCCATCTCCTTCCTCTCCCCGGCTGTCGCGTCTCAGGGGTGGGAGGGGGGGTGATGAACTTCTGGTACCCAGTTCCACCTCACCCCTTCCTCGGGATTCCCAAACCACCGACCATCTCAGGAACAGCTGTTCAATTGACTCCAGCCTCGCCTCCATTATCCTCAGCCTCTCAGCTGTCTGGGAGCCTTCCTCGGTTCGTCCGATCTGGCGCCTTACCTTGGCTCCTGCGATCGTCGAGGACAGCAGGTCCTGTGGCTTCCTAGATTCCCCGAGCATCCCTGGAAGGGATCCCGGCATCTCATCCAGGGTGACCCACTCACCCTGCGACTCTCTGGTGGCTTCAGATGTCCTGCTCCTTCCGGCCTTCTCCTCCTCCGAGCTTGATCTCGAACCCTCCTGGATTTCGTATCGTCTGGGAATAGTGTTCTCACCGATTGCCCGTGCCATGAAGTCGGGTGCCCTGTCGCCAGTCCTCTGGTAGCCACCTCTTTGTGGGTTGAGTCTTTCCATCACCAGCTTTGATCCCTCACAGACGAAATCTGGAATGGTGCTAGCGGAAAAAAAAAATTGATTCCCGTCTTTATGTGATGGTTGCCTTATTCAGAAAAAACACAGACTCACCAGCCAGGGCTAAGGATATCTGGTTTATTAAGAATAGAATGCAGACACAGAGAAAGACAGGAATGAGCACATGGCATGCGAGGTAGCTGGTAAATACCCGCGGTGTGGACCTGATCCTTCCCCACCCCCCATTGTCCCAAAGTCCTGACCGAGGGTGAACCCGGAGTCTCGATGGGCAATCAGGGGGCGATTCCAGAGTCTCGATGGGCGATCTGGGGGATTAGCGCTGATTACCTCTGTCCTCTTCCTGTGTCCAGAGCAGGTGTGTCCCCCGTGGTAATGCAGAGATGTCAGGGAGATAGGATGATGGCTTCCTGGGTCAGGGCAAAGGTATGGCTCCTTTGTCCTTTATCTGTATTGTCTTTCAGTGCTTATGGGATTAGCACTGATTCTTTCCTCCCCCCTCCCCTTCATCGGAAAGGCATGTTCCGCGTTGTGATGTATGTATACATCGCAACAGGGGACATGACACTGTCCTTTTTTCAGCTTTTAAAATTGTGTTTTAAAAATGCAAATTTTCATTAAAATTTACTTCAGTCTGTATCTGTAATCATCTGAAGAAGAGGATGATTTCATAAATATAGATGACATAGATATACTCACTATATATAGTGATATAGTTACTGTCAGAACAAGGAGGAAAAAGAAAGAACACATATTTGAATTTAGGAAATCCTGGTTTATTAAAAAAACAACGTGTTTAATAAAATTGTTGCTATTCTGGGCTTAGCACCTGGGCTTCTACATTGCTTGAAGACCTTACCCATCTAGACAATTTGCCTCCTTCCTTCTTAAAATATTCAGAATATTCCATGGTATCTAGGAAAGTTTTCCAAATACTCACCAAGCTTCCATCATATTCCCTTACACTTCCTCAGTCATCTGTATCCTTTTTTCTTTTCAGAAATCCACAAGACAACTAATAGTATTTAAAATCCAAGGCCAAGTATCAAACAAATTATAAAAATAAATTTAAAAAAAACCTCAGTAATCCATGTGTGATTGTATGCATGTATGTATATATAATTTCTATGTAAAGTATAGTGATGGGGCACAACAGCCAGGACCTTTGGGGTTGTTATGCTCAGAATCTAGCGTAATCACCCAAGAGAAATTCACCTAGTCTATTTACTGTCTGCTGCAATATCTTTCTTAGCTTCAGGATCTCTGTACTTGGTTAAAAATGAGGTGATTAATAGTCTAGGTCAGTTTCCCTTAAGCTGAGTGCCTTGCAGACATCTGGGCCAATTGCCAGAATTTTCAGAGTTGAAGTTCTTCTCTATCCATTTGATGAATCTCATTCAAAATAAAAGTAGGAGTCCCTTGTTTTCTTTTAGCATTATTATAAATAATTATATTTATTATTATTATTATTATTATTATTTGGAAAATACAATAAATATTCATTGAAAGAAGCTGATTGGACAAAATGCTGTTAAAATTGATAAATTGCTACCTGAGATAGATAGATAGATAGATAGATAGATAGATAGATAGATAGATAGATAGATAGATAGATAGATAGATAATGTTGTTGTTTATTCATTCAGTCGCTTCCGACTCTTCGTGACTTCATGGACCAGCCCACGCCAGAGCTTCCTGTCGGTCGTCAACACCCCCAGCTCCCCCAGGGACGAGTCCGTCACCTCTAGAATATCATCCATCCATCTTGCCCTTGGTCGGCCCCTCTTCCTTTTGCCCTCCACTCTTCCTAGCATCAACATCTTCTCCAGGGTGTCCTGTCTTCTCATTGTGTGGCCAAAGTATTTCAGTTTTGCCTCGAATATCATTCCCTCGAGTGAGCAGTCTGGCTTTATTTCCTGGAGGATGGACTGGTTTGATCTTCTGGCAGTCCAAGGCACTCTCAGAATTTTCCTCCAACACCACAGTTCAAAAGCATCGATCTTCCTTCTCTCAGCCTTCCTTATGGTCCAGCTCTCGCAGCCATATGTTACTACGGGGAACACCATTGCTTTAACTATGCAGACCTTTGTTGTCAGTGTGATGTCTCTGCTCTTAACTATTTTATCGAGATTTGTCACTGCTCTCCTCCCAAGAATTAAACACCTTCTGATTTCCTGGCTGCAGTCAGCATCTGCAGTAATCTTCGCACCAAGAAATACAAAGTCTTTCACTGCTTCTACATATTCTCCCTCTATTTGCCAGTTATCAATCAAGCTGGTTGCCATAATCTTGGTTTTTTTGAGGTTTAGCTGCAAGCCAGCTTTTGCACTTTCTTCTTTCACCTTCAGCATATGGCTCCTCAGTTCCTCTTTGCTTTCAGCCATCAAAGTGGTATCATCTGCATATCTGAGATTGTTAATGTTTCTTCCAGCGATTTTAACTCCAGCCTTGGATTCCTCAAGCCCAGCATGTCGCATGATGTGTTCTGCGTACAAGTTGAATAGGTAGGGTGAGAGTATACAGCCCTGCCGTACTCCTTTCCCAATCTTGAACCAGTCTGTTGTTCCGTGGTCTGTTCTTACTGTTGCTACTTGGTCGTTATACAGATTCTTCAGGAGGCAGACAAGATGACTTGGTATCCCCATACCACTAAGAACTTGCCACAATTTGTTATGGTCCACACAGTCAAAGGCTTTAGAATAGTCAATAAAACAGAAATAGATGTTTTTCTGAAACTCCCTGGCTTTTTCCATTATCCAGCAGATATTGGCAATTTGGTCCCTAGTTCCTCTGCCTTTTCTAAACCCAGCTTGTACATCTGGCAATTCTCGCTCCATGAATTGCTGAAGTCTACCTTGCAGGATCTTGAGCATTACCTTACTGGCATGTGAAATGAGTGCCACTGTTCGATAGTTTGAACATTCTTTAGTGCTCCCCTTTTTTGGTATGGGGATATAAGTTGATTTGTTCCAGTCTGATGGCCATTCTTGTGTTTTCCAAATTTGCTGGCATATAGCATGCATTACCTTGACAGCATCATCTTGCAAGATTTTGAACAGTTCAGCTGGGATGCCGTCGTCTCCTGCTGCCTTGTTATTAGCAATGCTTCTTAAGGCCCATTCAACCTCACTCTTCAGGATGTCTGCCTCTAGCTCACTGACCACACCGTCAAAGCTATCCCCGATATTGTTATCCTTCCTATACAGGTCTTCCGTATATTCTTGCCACCTTTTCTTGATCTCTTCTTCTTCTGTTAGGTCCTTGCCATCTTTGTTTTTGATCATACCCATTTTTGCCTGGAATTTACCTCCTATGTTTTTAATTTTCTGGAAGAGGTCTCTTGTCCTTCCTATTCTATTGTCTTCTTCCACTTTCGCGCATTGCTTGTTTAAAAATAATTCCTTATCTCTTCTGGCTAACCTCTGGAATTTTGCATTCAATTGGGCATATCTCCCCCTATCACTGTTGCCTTTTGCTTTCCTTCTTTCTTGGGCTACTTCTAGTGTCTCAGCAGACAGCCATTTTGCCTTCTAGGTTTTCTCTTTCTTTGGGATGCATTTTGTTGCCGCCTCTTGAACAATGTTGCGGACTTCTGTCCATAGTTTTTCTGGGACCCTATCTACTAAATCCAGTCCCTTAAATCGATTCTTCACCTCCACTGCATATTCCTTAGGAATATTAGTGAGCTCATATCTAGCTGATCTGTGGGTCTTCCCTAATCCCTTTAGTCTGATCCTAAATTGTGCAAGAAGACGTTTGTGATCTGAACTACAGTCAGCTCCAGGTCTTGTTTTTACTGACTGTATAGATGTCCGCCAGCTTCGGCTGCAAAGGATGTAGTCAATCTGATTTCGGTGTTGTCCATCTGGTGAAGTCCATGTATAAAGCCATCTCTTAGGTTGCTGGAAGAGAGTGTTGTTATGCAGGGTGAGTTGTCTTGGCAAAATTCTATCAGCCTATGTCCTGCTTCATTTTGTTCTCCCAGGCCATGCTTACCTGTAATTCCAGGTGTCATTTGTCTGCCCACCTTAGCATTCCAGTCTCCCGTGATGAAAATAACATCTCTTTTAGGTGTGTTGTCCAGTAGGTGCTGCAGATCCTCATAGAACTGCTCTACTTCAGCTTCTTCAGGATCTGTGGTTGGGGCATATATTTGGATCACTGTGATGTTAGATGGCTTGCCCTGAATTCGAATTGAGATCATTCTATCGTTTTTTGAATTGTATCCAAGCACTGCTTTAGCCACTTGACTATTAATTATGAAGGCTACTCCATTTCTTCTGTGGTCCTCTTGTCCACAGTAGTAGATCTGGTGGTCATTTGATGTGAAGTGGCCCATTCCAGTCCATTTCAGTTCACTGACGCCCAGAATGTCTATCTTTAATCTTGACATCTCACCAATAACCACATCCAATTTGCCCTGGCTCATAGATCTTACCTTCCAGGTTCCAATGGTGTGTTGATCCTTAGAACATCGGATTCACCGTTCACCACCAGCACCGTCGGCCACTAGCCATCCTTTCGGCTTTGAGCTAGCTGCGTCATCACGTCTGGGGCTAGTTGAACTCATCCTCTGTTCCTCCCCAGTAGCATTTTGACCATCTTCCAACCTGGGGGTCTCATCTTCCAATGGTATACCGACATATCTCTGGTTGTACTGATCCATTTAGTTTTCACGGCAAGAATACTGGGGTGGGTTGCCATTACCTTCCCCAGGGATCGCATTTAGTCTGACCTCTCTGTCATGACCTTCCCATCTTGGGTGGCCCTTCACGGTTTAGCTCATGGCATCATTGAGGTGCTCAAGCTCCAGCACCACGACAAGGTAACGATCCTTTGCTGAAGACATATACACATGCACATACACGCACGCACACACACAAACATATGTATCTATGTATGTATATTTCTATTCAATCATGTCTGATTCTCAGAGATTGACTGGACGAGTCCCTGAAGTTTTCTTGGCAAAGTTTTTCAGAAGTGGTTTGCCATTGCCTCCTTCCTAGGGCTGAGAGTGGATGACTCGCCCAAGGTCACCCAGCTGGCTTTGTGTCTAAGGTGGGACTAGAACTCACAATCTCCTGGTTTCTAGCCTGGTGCCTTAACCATTAGACCAAACTGGCTTTCTACCTGCAATGTAAATATTGTTAAATTTCAGTCCCTCTTTCTTTGCTTTAGACTACAGAATTTAATTACACAGCCATTTAATTTCTGCTTGATCTAAACGCAGTTAATGTAATGAGATATTATACTTTAGGCTTTTGCAGTTGTTAATGATAGAGGTTACAAATATTGCTAGAACCAAATATGAGAACCACAAGATACATAGTAAAATACATATACATCATAGCTATGGAGCTGACATATTCATTCCCAAAGAAACACGGAAAAATAGAAGAAAAAGAAGAAGCCCACTATTCTGAAACAATCTTAATTGAAACCAACAGCACTAATTAGGAGTTAAGTAGAATTATAGGTCACAGATTATAGAATTCAGCCATTAGTTGCAGAGACATGTCCAAGTAACTTAGCATGAGGCATATTTGATTAGCACAAGCAGTTTGGCAGCAGGTTTCATGCCTAAGACTACCCAGCAGTGTATCATTAACAGTGGTACTGTTCATGTAAAACAAAACGAGGTGGCAGTTCTTTTAATATAGGCCTACAACAAAGACCATAGATATAAGTAAACACTGAATAATTATAAGGATGGAAGACGGATGAAAAAAAGTAGAGATGCATCCAAGAAACACAGATCTCAATGAGTGTGTCCTAGTACTTACCTCCTGAATCCTGGAGATTTTGTAAAGATGCAGTCAGCAATAGATATAGTTAAGTAATGTACTTGTCTAATTTAGATTTTTGGGGTTGTCTTGTATATTATTATTTCTGAACATAAATGTGACAATGGACTACATCCAATCTAGTATTCCCCTGCCAACATGCCCATCACCTTTTCAAAGCTATAATGCACACTTTGCATTGGCTTTTGTTGGGGATGAGCATGTTCCTATTGATGTAAACCACATTAATTTGGCAATATTAATAATATTGCCAAATATTATTATTAATATTGCCAAATTAATAATTATTAATAATAATAATTTCAGTCAGTCAATTCTCAGGTAATTGTCTCCTTTTCTTTTACTTATGTTCAGTAACATGTCTCAAATAATCTAGATGGAAGATATTTTGAAAAATAAAACACGGTGCAACTTCTGGTGACCTATTCAGGTGATGTAGCAGAAGGGACACCTGTAATGGACAGTATTTTTGGATAGTCAGAAGGGTGAAAAAGGACTCTGATTTATTTCAGCAATCACATGGTTAGGAAGATCTATTTACCACCTTTTGGGTAGGAAAGCCTAATTAAAGGGAAATGCTTCTTGAAAAAGGATATATTTAACCAGTAATATCTGGCTTCTTCTTTTAGACAACAAGGAAGAAACTGAATAGATTTTGTAAAATTTTACCTACTGCTTTGGAGTTTTCTTCAAATCACAGATGGCTGTGGGATGGGGGATATCTATGCTACAAAAATAATTTTTGTTTTAAGAAAAATAAATGAATGTTTGATTCTTGTTCATATTGGCGCTTTCACTCTATATAGGAAAATCTTAGGAAAATCAATATGTCAAGGAAGTATAACAAAACGATCCCATTCAACTGAGCACTTGGTAGATCTTGAACTTAATCCTGTGTTCAAATGGAGTGACTGTAGAAAGTATAGTTAGAAATCACAGATGAATAACATAAAGAAAAGTAAGTTATGAAAGACTAAGCAAACTGTCTATAAGGAATGTTTGTTTGTTTGTTCATTAAGTTTGGGATAGAGGGAGAACTAAGGAAAGCAAAATGCCCTTTTTCAGGAATGAGAGATGAAAATATCCTTTTGGGATTAGGGGAAAAGAAGGGTCTGTGTCTGTATGAGGATCTGGTGAAGGTTTCCTATTGTCTATTTTCCTGTGTGGGACAAGGAGCAGTGTAACCTTATTCTATGGGAAGCAACCACTGGCATGTGGCCGCTTCCCATAGAATATGGGAACCAGTGTTCCCATATTCTATGGGAATAGAATATTCATATTTTATGAACCAATAACTGCAACACACATATACATACACATAGCATTTTTCAGTCCATTTTTTCTCCTCCCTGAAGAGAGGTTCAACTCTGCTTTGGTGTGTTTTAATAGACAGGAGTTAGAACCAATTGTACAAGTTACATAAACCCATAGCCCAGGCTAACATTAAAAAAGACATTAGGAACTTGGTGAAATCAGTTATTTTATATGAAATGTTAGATCACCTATGTGCACTGTCAGGGAGTAATAGGAATGAAAGACATTAAGTGGCCCATCCTTCAGAAGAGAATTTTGTTGTATGATTACCCTAGTGGGAGAAAATAAGTGATGAGTTCTGGGATGGCTGAAGAGCAAATCTGCATAAGCACTTACTTTATCCACCTCCAGATTCTTTCTGTGAGGATTCCCTCAGGTTAAGCATCTTGACATTTCAAAGTTGCTTCTGAGTTAACTGGTAACCTAGGGCTCTAGGCTAGACTGGGAAGTAGGGAAAAGAATTCCAGAAGTACACAGTGGCAAACCTCTTCCTTACTGTTGCCAAGAAAATGTAACCAGGAGTCAAGCTCAGCTCAAAGCAATCATTACCTTATGCACAGCTTAGATTCTTGCTTCAAAAGAGCAAACCACTGAGAAATTTAAAACAAGCTTTTGGACTGATGGAGATAAAAACAAAAAAAATTATATTGGGACCTGAAATACAGAAGTTCATTTGCCAGATTTACAGTAGCATGCCTAATATTCAAAAAGTACACTAGAGTATCATGCTTAGTTATGCATAATACAGATGAGAAAACCTTAGTTTAAAGGGAACCTCAACTATCTTTAACCAGTTCTTGAGCTGAACTGATGGACCCTTTGAGATTAACCCTATCTACCCTCCTTAATTGGAATGTTTCTGCAAGTAGGAAGGTGGCAAGGTCAAAAATAATTATTTTCAAACATATGCATAACTTTTGTTTACATTTCACATTTTGAAAAGGCAGATGTTGGGTGTCCCAAGGACCTTTTGCTCTGTTTCATATTTTGATTTACTTTTGAAGGTTTAGTTGATGCTTCTTTACAAACTTGGTCCAAAGTCAAGGAGTCTACTAAAAACTTGGTCCAAAGTCAAGGAGCCTACAGACTTCATTCCTTTAAGAAAATATGAATAAATTATTCCAAGTCACAGATTATAGGACTTAACAGCATATTCTAGACATCGCCAACAAAACTAAACTCCCTCACTCCTTTAAATTACTTTGGTATTCTCAAACTTATTTTATTCTCACTGCTTAAATCTAAATCTAATCAATTCTTCATTTTCTTCCTTTCCAATGGCACATATCGTGATAAGGAAAAGAGGCAGATTTTGCAGCTGGCACCAGAAAACCAGTACACAGATGCCAGGAGTGGTGCTTAACTTCTAAAAGGGTTGATCTCTCTCTCGCTCTCTCCCGGCTTTGTAGTCAGTAACAGGAACTGATGATCTGTTCTAACTAGCAGAACTGTCCAGGATATTAGAGAATCTTCTTGAGAAAATTATCAAGCCATGGAAGGAGAAATATCAAACAGTGGTATAGTTTAAAATTTGATCATTTAGGTCAAGTTGAATTAAGGGATGTTAGCTGGAATAGTACTTGTGACCTTTGTTAGCCTCCATATAGTAACTAGATCATGAAACTAGGAAAAGGACAAACAAACAAACAAATTGGCCATTTCAGAATTGGACTGGGATTTATTTTCCTGGAATTACAGGTAGGCTTAATTTCTGTCCTCTGGTATTCTTGTGGGCATGGTGAGAATATATGGACTATGAATACCTCCTTAAGAGACATGGTTCCCTCTGTGATCCATAATGTCCACTATGGTTAAAGATGTTCATTAAGGGGAGTGACAAGAAGAGTGCAGTACTATTCCTAGGCACTACTAGTAGTCTCATCTTTGGATGAGTAGGAAATTGTAATTACTATTTTTCTTACTGCTCTGAGTGTCCTAGAGAAAGTGAAGGACTTGGAATTAAATGAATAACCCAGTTGTTACAAACCCCTAGTTCACTTAACATTAGAAAAGACATAGGAACTTGGTGAAATTATTCACTTGAAGTGAATTTTTAGATCACCTATATATACTGGAAGAGACTAATAGGACTGAGAGAGAGATGACACACATACTGGACTCAAGAGGCCTAACCTTCAGAAGAGTAAATCACAGCATTTGCAAGTTATAAGTTTAACAGATTCATTTGTGTGGGAACCAACATTAGCTGACATCTGGTCCTTAGACTCAATTTCAATGTGTCAGGTAAGGACTGATGGGAACTGAAGGATGAAGCCTCCAGAAATGGAGCAAGGGAGACAGTATCAGCCTTCAAAAAACTGGCAAAAAGCAGTTTGTAAGCAGATTTAGCAAGGAACTATGACAAAGCATTCTCCTCCCCATATTTGTGCAAGTATTCAAGGAGGCAAATGAGTATTCTAGGAGGCAAATGAGTTCCAGTAATGACACCTATTAATTCTGAATGACTTCCTATTTGCAGGAACCATATGCTGCAATGATTTGGGGATCTGAGCATTTGATGGAAGAGCTCTGAATGTCTCTAGCTAGGGAAAAAGCAAAGGCCTTTTCAGATAAATGTACAAGTGAGTGGACTACATCATGGCAATAGTTGAACCACCAATAGCAACCTCAACAAGTCAGTCTGTGGGGCTCTTAACAGCTAGCACGATGGTTGAATTTTGTGTGAAATATGATAGTGCACCATTTGTTCAATGCCATGAAAGGGAAATGTATGCTGCAACAGTGCCTGAATTTGACCCATAAAATGTGGACAGGTGTATGGTGAACTTTCCTGGCGAATCTCTGACTGTCTCTGACAGCTGACACTCGCTGACAGCTGACTGTCATTCTGCAAAGAAGAGCAGCACACCAGTGCTGAAGGACTGATGCATCATCAGCAAACTGAAGATATGAAGGTATGAATTTCAAGCATAAAATACTTAAACAGATTTTGTGGGATGGAGTGAGCTGCTATGATGGTTTACCCATTTATCCATATCATCTTTAAAACAAAGATAATAAAGAAGCAAAAGTTACCATATTTTCTGCCTCTACAATGATGCAGCCTTCAGTGATAGCTCCCTTTTTCTACCAGCTGACCTCAGAAAATATTGGATGTTGTAGCAGAAAAGATGGCCTACAACATCCAATATTTTCTTGGCAGAAAATACTGGAAACTTAGATCTTCTCCCTACCGTTCTTTCTCAACACTAGAAATGAATTCATGAAAAATAGATGCCACAGTTTCATAGTCCCTACTACCAAGCTTTAAGAAAATCCTGTATACTTAAGTTTTTCCTATAGTCTCAGTGCTTTGATGACTCTATTCCTAGAATATATTGCATGAAATTTAAATCGGCAAATTTGTTGAGCAACAGCAACATTTATACCATTATTTCACACCACAGGATACAGACTTCTACATATGTACAAAGTATTTTATATTTCTACCATTACATTTGTAGCAAAGGATCGTTACCTTGTTGTGGTGCTGGAGCTTGAGCACCTCAATGATGCCATGAGCTAAACCGTGAAGGGCCACCCAAGTCGGGAAGGTCATGACAGAGAGGTCAGACTAAATGCAATCCCTGGGGAAGGTGATGGCAACCCACCCCAGTATTCTTGCCGTGAAAACTAAATGGATCAGTACAACCAGAGATATGTTGGCATACCATCGGAAGATGAGACCCCCAGGTCAGAAGATCGTCAAAATGCTACTGGGGAGGAACAGAGGATGAGTTCAACTAACCCCAGACGTGATGATGCAGCTAGCTCAAAGCCGAAAGGATGGCTAGCGGCCGACGGTGCTGGTGGTGAACGGCGAATCTGATGTTCTAAGGATCAACGCACCATTGGAACCTGGAATGTAAGATCTAAGAGCCAGGGCAAATTGGATGTGGTTACTGGTGAGATGTCAAGATTAAAGATACAAATTCTGGGTGTCAGTGAACTGAAATGGACTGGAATGGGCCACTTCACATCAAATGATCACCAGATCTACTACTGTGGACAAGAGGACCACAGAAGAAATGGAGTAGCCTTCATAATTAAGAGTAAAGTGGCTAAAGCAGTGCTTGGATACAATCCAAAAAACGATAGAATGATCTCAATTTGAATTCAGGGCAAGCCATCTAACATCACAGTGATCCAAATATACGCCCCAACCACAGATGCTGAAGAAGCTGAAGTAGAGCAGTTCTATGAGGATCTGCAGCACCTACAGGACAACATGCCTAAAAGTGATTTTATTTTCATCACAAGAGACTGGAATGCTAAGGTGGGCAGACAAATGATACCTGGAATTACAGGTAAGCATGTCCTGGGAGAACAAAATGAAGCAGGACATTTGCCAAGAAAACTCACTCTGCATAGCAAACACTGTCTTCCAACAACCTAGGAGGCGGCTTTATACATGGACTTTCCCAGATGGACAACACCGAAATCAGATTGACTACATCCTTTGCAGCCAAAGGTGGTGGATATCTATACAGTCGGTAAAAACAACACCTGGAGCTGACTGTAGTTCAGATGACAAACTTCTTATTGCACAATTTAGGATCAGACTAGAGAGATTAGGGAAGACCCACAGATCAGCTACATATGAGCTCACTAATATCCCTAAGGAATATGCAGTGGAGGTGAAGAATTGATTTAAGGGACTGGACATAGTAGATAGGGTCCCGGAAGAACTCTGGACAGAAGTTTACAACATTGTTCAGGAGGCAGCAACAAAATACATCCCAAAGAAAGAGAAAACCAAGAAGGCAAAATGGCTGTCTGCTGAGACACTAGAAGTAGCCCGAGAAAGAAGGAAAGCAAAAGGCAACAGCGATAGGGGGAGATATGCCCAATTAAATGCAAAATTCCAGAGGTTAGCCAGAAGAGATAAGGAATTATTTTTAAACAAGCAATGTGCGGAAGTGGAAGAAGACAGTAGAATAGGAAGGACAAGAGACCTCTTCCAGAAAATTAGAAACATAGGAGGTAAATTCCAGGCAAAAATGGGTATGATCAAAAACAAAGCTGACAAGGACCTAACAGAAGAAGAAAAGATCAAGAAAAGGTGGGAAGAATATACAGAAGACCTGTATAGGAAGGATAACAATATCGGGGATAGCTTTGACAGTGTGGTCAGGGAGCTAGAGGCAGACATCCTGAAGAGTGAGGTTGAATGGGCCTTAAGAAGCATTGCTAATAACAAGGCAGCAGGAGACGACGGTATCCCAGCTGAACTGTTCAAAATTTTGCAAGATGATGCTGTCAAGGTAATGCATGCTATATGCCAGCAAATTTGGAAAACACAAGAATGGCCATCAGACTGGAACAAATCAACTTATATCCCCATACCAAAAAAGGGAAACACTAAAGAATGTTCAAACTATCGAACAGTGGCACTCATTTCACATGCCAGTAAGGTAATGCTCAAGATCCTGCAAGGTAGACTTCAGCAATTCATGGAGCGAGAATTGCCAGATGCACAAGCTGGGTTTAGAAAAGGCAGAGGAACTAGGGACCAAATTGCCAATATCTGCTGGATAATGGAAAAAGCCAGGGAGTTTCAGAAAAACATCTATTTCTGTTTTATTGACTATTCTAAAGCCTTTGACTGCGTGGACCATAACAAATTGTGGCAAGTTCTTAGTGGTATGGGGATACCAAGTCATCTTGTCTGCCTCCTGAAGAATCTGTATAACAACCAAGTAGCAACAGTAAGAACAGACCATGGAACAATGGACTGGTTTAAGATTGGGAAAGGAGTACGGCAGGGCTGTATACTCTCACCCTACCTATTCAACTTGTACGCAGAACACATCATGTGACATGCTGGGCTTGAGGAATCCAAGGCTGAAGTTAAAATCGCTGGAAGAAACATTAACAATCTCAGATAGGCAGATGATACCACTTTGATGGCTGAAAGCGAAGAGGAACTGAGGAGCCTTATGATGAAGGTGAAAGAAGAAAGTGCAAAAGCTGGCTTGCAGCTAAACCTCAAAAAAACCAAGATTATGGCAACCAGCTTGATTGATAACTGGCAAATAGAGGGAGAAAACGTAGAGGCAATGAAAGACTTTGTATTTCTAGGTGCGAAGATTACTGTAGATGCTGACTGCAGTCAGGAAATCAGAAGATGCTTAATCCTTTTGGAGAAGAGCAATGACAAATCTCGATAAAATAGTTAAGAGCAGAGACATCACACTGACAACAAAGGTCCGCATAGTTAAAGCAATGGTGTTCCCCATAGTAACCTATGGCTGCGATAGCTGGACCGTAAGGAAGGCTGAGAGAAGGAAGATAGATTCTTTTGAACTGTGGTGTTGGAGGAAAATTCTGAGAGTGCCTTGGACTGCAAGAAGACCAAACCAGTCCATCCTCCAGGAAATCAAGCCAGACTGCTCACTTGAGGGAATGATATTAAAGGCAAAACTGAAATACTTTGGCCACATCATGAGAAGACAGGACAGCCTGGAGAAGATGCTGATGCTAGGGGGAGTGGAGGGTTAAAGGAAGAGGGGCCAACCAAGGGCAAGGTTGATGGATGATATTCTAGAGGTGACGGACCCGTCCCTGGGGGAGCTGGGGGTGTTGACGACCGACAGGAAGTTCTGGCGTGGGCTGGTCCATTAAGTCACAAAGAGTCGGAAGCGACTAAACGAATAAACAACAACACCATTACATTATTATCATAATGTCCCTGAAAGAATGAATTAAATATTATTGTATAGCAACCTCAGGGATTTATAAAGCAAGAAACATAGATTTTTTCAAATAAAAATAAAATAAAATTCTGTGAAGTAGTAGTAGGTCAAGAAGGACTGTATACAAGGAACACCCATAAAGAGCATCATATGCAGTATATTATTCCCTTGCACTTCGTAAAAACCCATCTATAAGCAGTAATCTTGTTTAATTTTTAATAATTTAAATATTCCCTAATCAATCTGTTAATGTCTTTTTCCATGTTTCTCTACTCATTTTCATTCTTTTTAAACTGACAGGTCACTTGGAATAATAGGTGAAGAGTTCTGCACGTTTTCTCCCTCAGTTTAAAATGTATTGGTTAAAAATACTGAAAAAAATACTGATTGATATTTCTAGTTCTAAAGGTTTCCTAGAGGAATAGACTTTACAGGTCTTTCCCCCTTTATTATATATTCAATAGTAGATGAAGAAATGTACATTTTTCTTCTCTTGGGTTTAATTATCACAAACCTTAGACATGTGAAGTCTAACCTTAGACATGTGAAGTTCATGGGGGCTGCACCCAAGAAACAATCTACAGCTCTAACAACTGTAAAGATTTTAATACAATTCCATTACAATACAGTTCTAGAGGGCAAAAAGCAAACTTTGTTATACCTCCTATTTCTCAAACATCTAAACTATTTGTCATACTCTGAGGCAGGGCCATATTTTCACATAAGTTACCCCTCCCCACGGTCAGCAGAAATAATGGACTCATGAATTTCACTGGTCCAGTTCTAAATTTAGCTGAAGCTTCTGTGAAAGGCAGAAAGAAAGAATATTGTCACTTCTTCCTTTTTATGAGTTCTGTTTTCTTTCTATTGAAAATAAACTACATAGTAACTTTTATCTGGGCAGCACAAGAATTACATCCTGCAAATACTTTCGACTCTTCTTGTTTTATAAATATGTTAAGTTAAGGTCTAATTCTAAGAAATGGCATTTAGAAATTAGGATAACAGATTGTCATGAACTGCAGTGATAGTTGGCATCAGGGAAGAAAGCTATACATTTTGACTGTTAGTCTAACTTCAAAATTAATGTAAAGATTATTTTAAGACCGCCCTAAAAGTAATTTCAATCAGAATTTCACAAACAGTGACACTGGAAATATACTGCATTTCTCTTCAGTTCAGGTGCAAAACTCCATAAGAGAGAGAAGAGGCTGAATAAAGAGGGGGCGGAAGGGGGGAGCCTTCTGCTCTGATATACACATAGGCCTTTGAGTCTTTACTGATAATTTCAGAGAAATTATGAAGGTCCTCCATAACACAGAGCAGCTGGACAAAAAAAATGAAATGAAATGTTTAAAATGTTTAAAAAATGCAATAATGTTACATAACATAATTCTTCCCCATTACATCAGCCCGTCCCACTCGATCGTGCAGAGAGGGCATGCTGCGGACCCTGTCTCTAAGACGTCGTTTGGTGGGGTCCAGGAAGCAGGCCTTCTCTGCAGTGGTGCCCACCCTGTGGAACATGCTGCCCCCGGAGGTGAGATTGGCCCCATTGCTCCTGGCCTTTCGGAGGAGTCTGAAGACCTGGTTCTGCCACCTCGCTTGGCGCAGAGAGGGGAATAGATCTACATGGGGATGGTTGCTGTAGACCACTCCTCCCACACTTGGACTGTTTTAGATTCTTTCGCCACTTGGACTTTTTATCTATACTCTTATTTATATTATTTATTATTGTAATTTTATACTGTATATTTTATGATTGTTGCTTTAATTGATTATTGTAAACTACCCAGAGTCCCCTGACAGGAGGAGATGGGCGGGGACAAATTGGATAAATAAATAAATAAAATAAAATCATTATTATAGTAACTGTAGTACAAATAGCAGTGTCAATAACCAGAATTTATGCTAAAATTCAACAATAGCTAGGATGGATACAACAAATGGTAGCACAAAATCGGGCAACCTGGAAAGATATGTCAAGGTCCTGGTCAGTTACAAGCAGTGACAGACATTGTGCTTTCTAGCAGGGTATTCTTAAATGGGATAAATATTTATCTTTCTTTGTTCCTTACATCAGGGGTCCCCAACCCCTGGGCTGTGGACTGGTACCAGTCAGTGGCCTGTTAGGAACCAGACCACACAGCAGGAGGTGAGTGGTGGTCAAGCGAGTGAATTTACAGCCTGAGTATTTACAGCTGCTCCCCATCGCTTGCATTACTGCCTGAGCTCCGCCTCCTGTCAGAGAAAGCAAGCCCATTGGCTGCTATCTCCAAACGGCAAGAAGAAAAAAGAATAAAAGATTGGGAAAAAGAGGAAGCTCTTGAATCATCCCCCGCCCCAGTCTGTGGAAAAATTGTCTTCCATGAAACCGGTCCCTGGTGCCAAAAAGGTTGGGAACCACTGCCTTACAGAGAGAGTAACAAAGAAGCAGATGGCTTAGGGATTTCACAACATACTTCTATTAAGTCCGACGGGAGGAGATGGGCGGGGATAAATTAAATAGATAGATAGATAGATAGATAGATAGATAGATAGATAGATAGATAGATAGATAAAATGTATCTTCTCTATTGCCTTTCAGCTCTGTTGGATTTTTATACTAGGTGTACAGGAATGGGAGAGGGTTTTTTTCTTTTTAAAGGAATTGAGGGCACTAGCTGGCCCGTAACTTTTGTGGCATCGATACTTGATAGAAAGTTTAAAAATTTCCATTTTCAGATAAAAACTTCAGCTTGCGAACGATTGGTTGCAAGCCCATGTTGCTTGTTATGATTAGATTTACTGTGCCCATGAAATGAAGCATGCAGAATCATAATAAAAATTCCCACTGTAGCATTTTTGTCATTTCCATTTATGCCAGTTGTACTGATAAAGTGGTAAAGAACTGGTAAACTCAAAGAAAAAAAATAACAAGAACTACGGCAGGACTCTCACTTATACGTGAGGTTGAGTTCACCTGAAT